>NC_090787.1:8247500-8302500 GCF_040054535.1 Antennarius striatus
TTTGAACTCATGGAAGAGGCTTGGGCCGACAGCAACTCACACCACTTCCAATCAGATACCAAGAGTTGTGTGGAGTCGAGACGAGTACAGCTGGTACTGCATGGTAGAAAGGCAGCTTGAAAAATTGCTCCGTGGTTTCTCAGACCCGCAGTTTATACCTTCGACTTTAAATGCATTTATCATCTTAACCATACGTGTACATTAATATTTGTTCATGCAAACACTTGTGGGCCTGCCTAGACTTAATCTCTGTAGAAATAAACATCTGCAGGTTCCTGTCAGTGAAAGTTACTGATTAAATAAACAGTCCCTCTACCAACTGACTCATCATCAAGACAGCTGGCTCGGGGTGATGTCAGCCAAAGTTCTGAGATGTGTTTTATGTGTGTTTAGTCACTATCACTGCTCTTGTGATGATTGGAATGATTATTTCTCTAACCAGTTGTGTGTCCTCTTGCTTTTGTGGTTTCTCGTGCGTCTGTGTGGCAGTGTGGACAGGATCCAGCAGTTAAGAAGAGAATACCAGCTGGCAAGGAGGGAAGGAATGGTGCCACCTTATGAAGACCAGGAGCCACGATGCAGAGGACATGAAAATGACACACACAGGGTAAGGAGTTGAGACACACATGTGAACTTCATCGAAGATCTCTTTTAAATCAACCCGCAATCAATCACATGCTCTCTTTGAGTGTCACTTCAAAAACTACTTTGTCACAGTAGCATTAAAGATTCTGTGACTTTTTGGTGAAGAGAGATTACACATAGCAAAATAAAGTGTGAGATGGAGCCAGAATTAATCTGCTATGCTGAAGGGACAGGTTTCTTGTAGCACCTCAGGAGTTTTACCACATCAATCTTTAGTCAGACCCTGAAAATTCACTTCTTTATACAAACATGCTGCCGGACGTAGACACGGTGCAGTGTTATTATTGATTGAGGAAGGAAAAATGCATCACAGCATTTTTATGGAAATAACGGTTCAGAAGAACTGGAATTCAAAGTCAAAGTCAGCTTTATTGTCAAATGTACCATATATGCATGTCATACAGCACAGATGAAATTGCAGTCCTCTCTGACCCACGGTAGACAGTACAACAGGCAGTACAACACAGACAGTACAACAGGCAGAACAACACAGGCAGTACAACACAGGCAGTACAACACAGGCTGGACAACACAGGCAGTACAACACAGGCAGGACAACACAGGCAGTGCAACAAGCAGTACAACACAGACAGTACATCAGACAGTACAGCATGAATTATAAGACGAAACATAAGGGATGTTAAACATCTCTATACACTCTAATATCATAGGGGAAGTGACATGTGCGCAGTCCCTGAGTTGACGGGGGAGGGAGAGATAGGTAGTCAGGTGCTGGGGGGAGGGCAGGGCAGTATGAGGGTAGAGGTCAAGGCTATGGCAGGGGGCAGAGTAGGGAGGGAGTTGAGCCTCCTGACCGCCTGGTGAAAAAAACTGTCCTTGATCCTGCTGGTTCTGGCCCGCAGACTCTGCAGTCTCCTACCTGATGGCAGCAGGCTGAAAAGGCTGTGAGAGGGGTGGGTGGGATCACCTGCAATGCTGATGGCTTTGCGGGTGAGGTGGGTGTTATAAATGTCTGTAAGGGAAGGGAGAGAGACACCAGTGATCTTTTCAGCTGCTCTCACGATGCGCTGCAGGGTCTTGCGCTGGAGGGTCTTGCGGCAGGCAACGGTGCAGGCGCCGTACCACCCTGTGATGCAGCTGGTTAAGATGCTCTCGATGGTGCCTCTGTAGAAAGTCAGCATGATGGGGGGTGGGGCTCTTGCTCTCCTCAGTTTGCGGAGGAAGTAGAGGCGTTGTTGGGCTTTTTTGGCCAGCGATGCGGTGTTGTGATCCCAGGACAGGTCCTCGGAGATGTGCACACCCAGGAACTTGGTGCTGCTGACCCTTTCCACTGCAGCACCGTTGATAGTTAGTGGAGCATGCTGGGTGCGTGCTCTCCTGAAGTCCACAACAATCTCCTTCATCTTTTCCACATTCAGATGAAGATTGTTGTCCTTGCACCACATAGCCAGGAGGCCCACCTCATTCCTGTAGGCTGTCTCATCGTTGTTGTTGATGAGACCCACCACAGTCGTGTCGTCTGCAAACTTGACGAAGAGGTTGGAGCTGAAAGTTGGTGTGCAGTCGTGGGTCAACAGAGTGAAGAGGAGGGGGCTCAGAACACATCCTTGGGGGGCTCCAGTGTTCAGCGTGATGGTGCTGGAGGTGTTGTTACCAACTCGAACTGCCTGTGGTCTCCCTGTCAGGAAGTCCAGCAGCCACTTGTATATGGAGGTGTTGAGTCCAAGCTGGTCCAGTTTATAGATGCGCTGCTGGGGGATGATTGTGTTGAATGCTGAGATGAAGTCGATGAACAGCATTCTGACGTACGAGTCTTTGGTCTCCAGGTGGGTGAGGGTTAAGTATAGTGCAATGGAGATGGCATCATCAGTCGAGTGGTTGGACCGGTAAGCAAACTGAAAGGGGTCCAGGGTTGAAGGGAGGGCAGACTTGATGTGCTGCATGACTAGCCGCTCGAAGCACTTCATGAGGATGGGAGTGAGTGCAACCGGGCGGTAGTCGGTGAAGCCGGATGGGGGCGACTTCTTTGGGACTGGGATGATGGTGGTGGCTTTGAGGCAGGGGGGAACAACAGCCAGGCTCAGGGAGATGTTGAAGATGTGAAGACATCTGTGAGCTCATCAGCACAGTCTCTCAGGACACGACCAGGAATGTTGTCAGGACCTGGGGCTTTCCGTGCGTTGGTCCTTCTGAGGACTTGCCTCACGCTGTCCGGAGAAAGCGTCAACACCTGGTCGCCAGGAGGGGGTGGAACCTTCTGTGCCGGAATGCCGTTGTCTGCCTCAAAGCGCGCAAAGAAGTCATTCAGCTGATTCAGCAGAGTGGTGGAGCTGCCGCAGGACTGCGGAAGGGGCTTGTAGTCCGTAATGGACTGAATCCCCCGCCACAGGTTCCTGGTATCTCTGCTGTCGCTGAAGTGGGTGGCGATCCTCCTGGAGTACTTTGTCTTGGCCAGTCGGATGCCTCGTGACAGGTTGGCCCTAGCTGTCCTTAGGCCTATCTCGTCCCCAGATCTGAAAGCCGCGTTCCGCGCCTTCAGGAGCCTGTGGACTTCACCTGTCGGCCAAGGCTTCTGGTTGGCTCGAACGGAGATCTTCTGGTGACCGTGACATCATCCATGCATTTCCTCATGTATGCAGTGACGGTCTCCGTGTACTCTTGGAGGTCTGTGGTGTTGTTGTGGGTGGCTGCGTCTTTGAATACGCTCAAGTCTGTGGTTGAAAAGCAGTCCTGGAGTGCCTCTGACGACCCATCAGGCCACACCCGTATCTGCCTTTTCACAGGTTTAACGACTCTTACGAGTGGTCTGTGTGTGGGCGTTAGCATAACAGTGGTGTGGTCTGACGCCCCAAGGTGGGGGAGGGCGCGGGCCTTGTAGGCATCTTTATGTGTTGTTTAGACATTGGAATTTATGTATGTTTTACATTAATACATCGCTAACAGGAGATACAAACCGCCATGAGTTCTCAGAGGTACAGCGTCTGCTTGGACAGCAAGAAGTAGTTTTTGAGGTAGGAGTCAGTGCTGCTTGAAGGAATCTGACTCTACCTGACCTTCCACCCATGAAGTGTGTGTTTCCCATGTTAGCAATTGTATAATTTCTCAAAAATGTTCCTTTTCCTTTTTCACTTGTTAGCACACATGGTTGTCTCGACAATTAGTTTTATTTTTTTTAAATTGTATCTAGAAATTACCTGGTAGATATATGCTAATTGATATACTGTGCAATCCCACTCAGTTACCTAGTTTTAATTTATATAAGTATCCTAGTGTGTTTATGTAACAAACACTAAAAGGAAAGGGGTTGTTTTTTTTTTTTTTTATTGTATCCTCACTGTTTGTTTATCCGAAGTCAAACTTTGCCCACTTTAATTCAGATCCTAAAGTCATTTGGTTTGTGACCAGCCAGGGGCAATCTGCTTTCCCCTGCGATCGATAGCCGTGCATTGCGCTGCTTCCGAATGAGAAAACATTGTTGGTGTTTATAAATCTGAGTGTAATTAGCATGATTCTGAGTTGTAAATTAAGTTTGAAGTTTGAAAGTTTAAAAAAGGAAAAGGGGAAGAATAGAATCAAAAGAAAAGCAGAGCAGTAGCAGTTGCCACAGTGCCTAACAAGCCTCTCTCATTAAGGATGATGCATTTATTAACTAAAGCACAAGTGATTATTTAGCTGACTGGCTTTCTGTGGGAGGGAAAGAGAGAAGTAATAGTTATGGAGGTGAGCCATCGGCAAACTAATTCAATTTTTATTGGTTTGTTTGTTTCTCCTTCAGATGTTTTTATTTTTTGTGCAGGATTTTCTGACTGACTATGAAAAGTAAAAGGAATAGAAACTTAAATGTAGATGAGGGAGCAAGAAATAAAAATCCCAATGTTGCCACAGTATACTGAGTGCTTCTATTCCCCTAAGGCTCCATTACCATCTAATTGATTCATGTTCATGGGTTAGCTGTCTCTGCGAGCAAAATTATGTTCACCTAAAAACAATTATCAAGCAACAAAAGCAACACAAGTTTGTTTCCAAGTGAGTGCTTTGTGGGCTTATGGGTGGGTGTGTATTTTGGACAACAACAGACTTTCTCCCTAAGGAGAGAGGAACTAAATCAACAGGGCGCCGTTGCTGTCGTCACATGCATACACATTCACACACAGCCCTACACAGAGGGTATGGAAACCAATTGTTATGGTGGGCGGTGTGACCCATCTTTTATTGTATAATGGAAATGAATCATAACTCAAGCATTCATCTAGTTTTGCCTGTACTTCAGGATTAAATACTTGTGTTTGTGTGCAGGTAGCAATTTAATTACCAGTGAAATTATGCTTGTGAAAGGCATTGAAGCTTTGAAAATAAAGCACGCTTTGGCAGTGTCATGTCTGCTGACGGTGTTGTTTCATTATCTTGAAAGTTTTTTGTTTTGTGACCTTTTTTATATCTAGAGGTTAAAATATCAGGAAAGTATAAATATATGAATTATAGAATTGACGCAAATTGTCCTAGACATTGGCATAAATCCTCTGTATCACTTAATATGATTACAATAAGGTCAATTGTGCTTCTGTGTATATCAAAGGGAGGTCCCCTCCAGTCTTGAGTTATTGCAGAATTTTCCAGGTAAGAAGACAGAAAACATTAGAGTTTGTTTATGTTGTTGCTGCAGCGCTCTGTTATCAGCTCCTTATCGCTTCTTGACAACTCTTAAAGTTAATCTGGAAGAGACAATGTTTACAGTATTCAATAAATTCACTGATGTTCTTTTAAAATTGCAGTTTTATAAAAATTAAATCAAAATGTCTTCAACTAAATATAATTCAAAGATAACTTCAAATGACTAAATCAGCTCTGAACCTTCAATGAACAGAGCAGGACATACCAAACGTATGTTTTTGTTTGTTTTTTTTACCTGAGAAGACACCTTATTTATTTATTTATTTATCTATTTATTTATTTATTTATTTCCTTGTCAGCTACCTGTGAATTAACCGCAACTTGAAATAGCATCATCATTTCTGAGAATGCCTGGAAAATTCTGATTCCACTTCATTTCATCAAGTTGGGCACAGAATTATTGACTACGGGTGGTCAAATGTCACCATCATTTCAAAACCTAACTTCAGATATAATTAATGAACAACATTTACTTTGTATGTATTGACATGGTCTAAGCAGTCAACACATGATTTTGACATACAAACACCTTTCATGGCTTCCTCAAAGGCAGCACCCCCCCCCCAATTTGCCTCTTAATTGTAGCTGTGGGTGTTACCGTGGCAACTATTGGCAGCAAGATTTTCTTTGACTACAATTCACGACTGTGCATAATTGATCCGTTCTTCTCTTGCAACTTCATTACTTAATAACTTCAGGCATGATGATGACTTACATTATTTTGAAGTAATTTAGTTCTCATGTAAATTACACACACAGACAAGTACAATAGGAATGTATTGACAATGGGCAGGAAAAATTTCCAAAAAATATTTTTGAGTTAATGCATATTGTAAGTGCTACTGGATACAGGCAAATATTTGTAACTGCTTTTTACTGCAAATTCCAGTGGATCAACAAGCTCAGCTCTGCTGTATTTAACAATAGTGCCAAATCCTCAACCTATTACCTAAATAATTAGCAGCACACTGCACCAAATAGAGTAGATTACTATCATGTAGTATATATAATCTTAATTTATTCATGTTACATGTCTCATCTGTGCTGCACTCATGTTTATTTGCATATTGTAGACATACTCCTGGTTAAAAGGTCAGTGTATTAATTGAATTGCTCACTGTTAGTTTTTTTTGGGTTTTTTTCTATCAGTCCATTCAACATGCACTGTGCAGGAAGACAGGGTGAGCTTGGACGGTTCATCAGAATCCAAGGCTGAACACATTCTTGCGCAGAAGAATACAGTCACTTTTATTAACCTTCGCTACAAAGAATTTGCACTGATCTAATTTTCATATCCTAAAGTACCCATGCATAAACAGGTAGAGCCTGCAAGCTGTTTGTGTGTGTGTTTGTGTGTGTGTGTGCGTGTGCGTGTGTGTCCAGTGTGTGTGTGTCCAGTGTGTGTGTCCAGTGTGTGTGTGTCCAGTGTGTGTGTCCAGCCAGCTGTTCCTTTCAGTCTGTTTTTCAGTTAAAAATAATGTTCCCTTTATGTAGCGAAGCTTTGAAATCAGTTGGGAGGTTTTTATTTTAGAATTTGATATTACTTCATGCTTCTGTTTGTTCACCCAAGATCTTTTTACAAAGTTTAGAACCTGCCTTTAGTCAAGTCAGGCTTATATCAGAGTTTAGTTTGAAGACATGTAAAGAAATATAAAGACGCCATATTGTCTAAATGAACTGCCCTGTTCACACTGAAATATAGAAGAGTAAACTTAATCCTACGAAAATGAAATGCTGCTTAAACATTCAAGCATAGTTACAAGCTTTGTAACACTGATATGATTGTTGAATTAAAACATTAAAGAATGTCTTTGTAACTGATTATTGATTAAAGTTGATCGAAATAATGTTCCACTCAAGGGCAAAAATTTTAACTGTAGTTTCAATAGCAAACTTTTATTCTACCAACAAGCAACATTTTACTCCACAGGTTTTACTTAAATAAATCTAGAGAATAATATCAAAACAGGTAAGTTCGGTTATTCCTGGCAGTGAAGATAAATTCTTATTAAATAGACACATACTGTATATAACTCCCAATATCCTATTGATCTTGACTGAAGTCCCTTTACCGTCAATACGTCTGGTTCTATGTTCTATCCCAATTAGAGAGCATTTATCTGTTCGAATGTCTGCCTCAGTCTTTTTTGTGTCTTTTATATTGTAATGTGTGTGTGTGCATATTTCTGGAATTTTTCTTTGTCTTTTGGTTCAATGTTGCAGTCATCTGTACTGGGTCCAAATTTATTTCTAACTTTGTCACGGTTAGAGTTAGAGAAACCATTGTCTGAATTTGGGAAAATCCTCACATGCAATCCATACAACTGTTCTTGTTTTTATCCTTATTTTCTCAACCATTTTAAACTCCACGTCATTCAACCCAGCCACATTTTAATTTAATTTAATTTAATTTAATGCACTGTTATAATCCCTGAAGGGAAATTAATAACGCACATTCCAGTTCTTGTTAGTCAATCAATCACACACATGCATATTAGTGTGTACAGGCCCCTGTAATACACACAACCACACACAAGGGGGCCTGTAGGCATGGTAGGGAGGTGGAGTGGCGGGCAACTCCTTCTTGGTGCGCCTCAAATGACCAATTTGTAAAGGGGACGGCACCTTGCTCAAGGGTGCCTCGGCAGTGCTCCGGAGGTGAGCTGACACCTCCCACTGTCAGCTCACCTCCGGGTATTTTTTTTAGATTCAACAATGGAGTGCAGTGCCCCATTCATAAAGTCATTCCCACAACTTAATTTTTAATGAACCCAACACCATTTATGAAAAACAATGCATCAGTCATAATTGTATAAGTCAGAGACACTAAAACGTTAGATTTCTGACCTGATAAAAACAGGCAGACTTTTCACAATTCACTTCCTTAGGTATGTATCTGTGTAGGTACATTAGTCATGGGATTCACCCACTGAGCGCCATGACTAACAATGAACACAGTTTTCCATTACTACATAGGCTTATCATTCGAATCTGGAGCTCCCCTCCCTAGCATGGAGCTGTATTGTAGATTCAACAAAATTATTCTCTCTCAGTATCTTTTTTCAGGCTTAACAATTACCTGTTCTTAGTTTGAATGAGCTCACTTGCTCTAGCTACATAATACTGACAAATATTAAAAAGAAAGTGACTAGCTAACAGTAACAACTACCTAAATTTGGAATCTAAAGAACCAGTCAAGAGTTGAACGAACAGAGTTAAAAATGGTGAATATTGGATGACATTTTCCCTGTCGCAAGCTTTTGTCACATTAAATTTAACATTTACCTTTCATATTGGATCAAGTGTGTAGAATATTGCCTCACCTTTTGGTACTCCAGTTGTAGGGAAATGCAGCAGGGTAGTGATCCTGAAATACTAATTTTAGATACATAAATGTAAGGTAACCCCACTGGCAAAAATGTCCAGGAGCTAGTTTAGAATGATTTACTTTCTAAATGTCAAACTGTAGGCAAACTACAGTCAGAAACAAAGAAATATGTCCTGCAGATCATTAGTAGAAAGACATCGACAAGGGCATCCCCAAGTATCCACTGTTATCTGTTAGTTGTAGACATCTTGTGTTTATTACAAAGCTTTAAAGTTTCTGAAATGTTTGTTTAAAGGTCCCATATTAAGCTTTTTTTGATTCATGGGATTCAGCTGCCAGAGGTCCAGCTATAGTGAATTTGAAATGTCTTGCCCCAAAGTGATCCATGGTCCTCAATATCTTTGATTGAATATTGATAAAATCATTCTCGCCCCAAAACACTCTGTGGTAGGGAACGTGGCTCTGACCACCCTCTATCACCACCCCATGAAAAATGTGTTTGTCATAATAGCACCCCTTTAATATGCCTGAAAAGAATATTAGAAAATAGTAGTGTGCATGAATGTTACTGTATCTTACTGATAATGATTCCAACAAAAAATCTGATTAAGTGTTTCACACTGCTGGTAAAAACCTAAAATTATATATTTGTTTTTGTACTATGTTGTTATACTTAGCAGCATTTTTGCTTGTCATTTGCTAATAATGTTGTGAAGACAAATTCTGTTAACCACACATACTCTCTTCTTTCTCACACACTCACACACACAGTACCCTTTCCTCTGCAGCCTTGAAAATGTTCATGCATTTTCATCCATTATAAAACACAAGTAGTTGTGCTACCTTGGGTCTATTAAAAGTGGACGGGCAGGGGATGGAACCCCAACTCTCCATTAGCTGGAAGGGACAAACCTTGTACTTCAGGAAAACTCTTTGTTATAACAGACAGGGTTAAGAGAACTGTTTGTGCCGCAAATAAAGACTCTTCTCTCTTTTTTTCTCTTCATTCTAAATTAGTTTTTCATCACATTCATATTGGTTCATGTTCTATCCGTATTTTGTCCCTCTAAACCTTGTGCTCCTCACTCTCTAAAAGGAGCATGTGTTTCTTTTAATGACATGAGGACATACGATGTTTCCGTTCCATAGCAATGATAAATATATCCTTTTTCAAATGCTGTATCGTTCTGTAAAAATGAGGTCAAGTCACTCATCCAGGAGATGATAGAAGCAGGTTGTATGATTGTCACCCACCTGTAAATTTATCAGGTAGCTGCAGCTGTGAAAAAGTACATTTTTACAAATATATATTTTGTTCTTCGGCAAGTTTACTGCACAAGCAAAGACATATTCCCCCGTGTCTGTTATTAATGCCAGCTCTGTGTGACCCTAAATCCATACTTGACCACGTCACCCAATCATTTAAGACAGGCATCACACACACACACACACACACACACACACACACACACACACACACACACACACACACACACACACACACACACACACACACACACACACACACACACAAAGATTTAATTTCTAATCTGATTTGAATGGAATGCAATTCAAACAGGTTTTATGCCATTTTGCGCCATCAGCAAGCACGCAAACTCACAAAAAACAAGTACATGCAACCAGAAAACAAAGCCCAAGTATGAAAAATAACATAAATGGAAGTATTCTTTTCTAAACAGCAGCTAGATATGAAGTGCTCTAAAAACACACACATAAACAATGTCACATACAGTGCCACAGGTGTTCTCATAGAAAAACACATTAGCGCTGCTTAAACCCATTGCTTGGATCGTCATCTCCCTCTCAATGACTCAGTGTAATTAACTTGTATTTAACTGCATTTCCAATGTGTGAGAGAGACGTTTCAGCTGTAAGGACTTTCTTAGCACTAAGCATTTTTGCAGAAAAGAGACTTTATTTACTTTGCTGACAGACTTGGCTCAGAACTGAATCATGATACAGATTTCACCCATTCCATAAATTGGATAATCTTTAGTGGTTGGAGTCTCCAGGGACTACCCATGTAAATGTATTATCTGACAAATCATCAGTATTCCAGAAACATCATGGTAAGAGATACACTTCCATGTTGGCTTCAGTGGAGAAAGAAGTGAATTTTAATAAAGGTGTGTTAAGACTATAAGCAAAAGTCAGAATAACTGAAATAAGACACGATGCAAACACATGATCCTACACTCTCAAACATGTGTGTATGCACAGTCACGCATCTGCAGACGAATGTTATACTTTACGGTCAGACAATGGTGTTTCCTGTCTGATCATGGGATTTTGCCCAATGTTAGTCCTCATTCTGGCCTTATAAGGACAAGTAGAACACTGGGACGGTGAAAAAGCGCTGAATCTAATGGAACAGAAAGGAAACTGGGCTCACACAAACAAATGGCTCAGAATAACTGAAGCTGGAGAAGAGGAGGGACCAGGATAGAGAAAATAACAGGGAAGAGGCATAAATGGGAATGTATTCTAATTCTACACCTTTCTAATGAGCATCTTTTTAAAGCTTTTATTTCCTTTTTATGCAGCTCTTGTGATATTTTGCATTGCATTACGATTCTAGGGATGAAATCATTTTCTGTGACTAGGGCTAAACATTCTTCTAAATCCTTTAATATTGTCTTTACTACTGTCTGTAGCTTCCTTTTCATCCCTATCCCATTGCTCTCTCTGTGTGTCTGTATGTGTATGTTGATGAATGTGTGCACGCTTCGCAGCGGGTCACGAGGTTGTAATCCCCGAGTCAGACAAGACAGGATCAGTGCCGACTCAGTGGACTCTGACACAAGAGTCGTGTCTGTTGGGACCTGTGTAGACATACTCAGACACACACTACAGATGTGATATACATCCTCTCACTGTCTCACCCAGTAATGGAGATGCTCTCCTGCTTTGACATTTATTGTTCCTCGGCTTCTACATTCCCTTTTTGTCTCTTTTTTCATCCTGATAGATCACACACACACACACACACACACACACACACACACACACACACACACACACACACACACACACACACACACACACACACACACACACACACACACACACACACACACACACACACACACACACACACACACACACACACACAATAAGTCATGAGGTAATCTTAAGTAGGGTTCGGTGGTTACTGGATCAATTAACGACTGACTCATCATCAGAGATTAGATCATTCACACCTACTACCCGAGTAAGAGCATTTGTGTGGGTGTGAGCTAATGTGTCTAATGTAATAACTGTCAAATTAAATGATGCTACAGCCACCGCAGAAAAATCAAGACCCAGACAAAACAGTAGAAGAAACCAGGTGTTGAAAGAGATCTTTTTATTATCACCTGTTATATGAGCGTGCGTGCAAACCCAAAAGTCTGTTAGATACATGCTGCATACTTCTGCAACACTTTTTCTCCACATAGTAGCAATAGTAAGACTCACCAGACTGATGGAGATGTATTTTTTAAAAACAATTTATTCATGTACTCAGAATTAAATGAGAAATTTCAGAAGAAAGACCTGGAGAAGGTAACAGCTTTCATCAAAATAAAATATGTCATATTAAACTATACGCAAAATTTTACAACAAAATAAGTTTTGATAATTAGAAGACATTTCTTTACAACATTATATATTACATCCTGTTTTTATAAAATTCAGAATACTCATTTGACATGAACCCATTTATTCTTATCATAGTAAATAACATGTCAGAAATAATGGGTTGAATCAAGTTATGTGATTAAAGAAGAATTAACAGAATATTAAATGTTTTTGCATCAAAGCTGGTTTCACTTTGTTTCCCTTGAACAGCTAATAAGATAAATAACAAATTTTTTTCAGTAGTTATGGCTCAAGAGTTTATTATTTTGCTTCTAGGCGTGCCAGTAAGCAATATGTTATCTTCTCTTGGTAGTTTCTGTTTCTCTCAGTGGTAAATCACTGTTATTTAATTTTCAATTCCTATATTCAAAATATCTAAAAGATGTCCAGATGAAATATCTTCAATTTCACAGTTTCAAAGGATTAGACAGGAGCTGCTCTTGATTTATTCTCCAAATTTAAATGTCAACGGAAAAATATGCAAAACATTGAACTTCTAAATAGAAAAATTTATAGCGTAAATTAGTCACTCCAGGGAGTTGTATTGGTGCAAACATGAAAATAATTCTGCACAGATTTTCAAATATGGCCATATCACCGTAAAGTATCGACAAATTTAACCATCAAACAGTAACATGACTTTATTTATTGAGTAAATGACATCATGCAATAATGAACCCCTTGAGTGATATACCCATGATTAATCCTTAATACGTGTTCAATACCTTTCTCCATAATGCTAAGCCTCGCCTATGACTTTGGTAACCGAATGGTTAATCAGTCAGGAGAGAGTACATATTTATTTATAAAAAGACAGGAAGAAGAAAAATGTGATGAGCTTTTGATTTAAGGAAATGAAAGGACGTTTGAAGAGAACTGCATAGAATCAGTGAAGGGAAAAAAGAGAAGAGGTGGGAAGCAGAAAAACAAATGAGAAGGTCAGATATGGACAGACCAGTTAAAAAGAGGCAGGGAGAATGAAGCAAAGAGAAAGATAAAACCAGGAAAAAAAAATGTAAGGGTGAATGAGAATGGATGGAAGGGCCAAGAAAAGACTGAAAGGGTAGAAAAGGGAGTTATGCATTGGGTCATTATAGAGGAATGTTAATATGATTAGTGAATTACTCTGACCTCGCTGTCTGGAACTGGTGCCTGACTGGTCTGATGACTCCTGAAAGTCTGTTAGACACACACCCACCCACCCGCACGCACGCACGCACACACACACACACACACACACACACACACACACACACACACACACACACACACACACACACACACACACACACACACACACACACACACACACACACACACACACACACTTGAAAACACACAAAAATGTAGGTAAGACACATGCCAGAACTGCCAGAACACACACTACTGAACGCATAATAGTTCAGTTGTAAGGAAACATGTCTGAATACACATATATTCTTATAAACACACTCCCACACACAGATGCTCATGGACTCCCTCTGCCCCGTATGATTTGTGTCTTGTTTTTGCCAGTAGGGCAGAATGAGTCAAACGTGTCATGACGTACTATCTGCTTTTAGCCTGTATGATTCCTTTCCGTCTGCCCTCATAAAGCTAGGTCAACATCCACAACTCTTCATGTATTCCTACTTAATTACATCAGTAATTTGTTTGTGTGTCCCAGGGTCATGGAGAGCTGAACACACTGTTGTCCCATTATTTACCTGTCTGTTAAAAAAATGCCATTAACCTTGTGGGAGTTTATTGCAGGCTACTGGGATAAACATGAATTTCTTTCACTTCACTTCAGCTTCCATACTATAAGTCATCTTTGGTTCATTTTCATTTAATAATCAGGAGCCTCTTCCAAATGCCTGTGCTTCCTACACCATTCCTCTCAATCAGTATTACATTTGATCATCATAGTGTTTTTGGGTCAGATTTTATCCATCATCAGCGCAACAGCAAGTGCAAAGTGGCATTGATTGCTTGGATATCTCCAAGCACACATACTTCCTTGTGTCATGTAGAATGTAGAGCTGGTGTGTGACTCAGAGGTTGTGGTGAATAATAAATTCACCATTTCTGGTGCCATAGTTCTGAACCCGCTGCGCTCATCATATGACAAGGTCAGCTCAACACATGGAAGGACACTCTAAAGAGAGTCATTGTGTTGTCTGGACAGAAATGTTGCCAAAGGCAGATAGTATTTTTATTTGACTAATTTTCCACAATAATGGTAGGAATCAGTGTTTATTATATAAATAATGTTTGTGTGGTTTTCATGTCATTGGATAATTTTCCTCTCTGTTCTGTTTAGGTCATGGGGCATAAGTGTTAGAATTAGTCTTGATAATGATATAAATAAACTTTAATTCTGTGGCACTTTTCATATGTTGTAATTTTCAGGTTGTGCAGCTCACATAACCTTATGACACAGAAAGTTCATGCCTTTCACTTCACATAAAATAGGCATAAAATGAGCTTAAAAACAGGGACAAAAAATGAATGCCAACTAGATAATAATAGTAAAATAGGGGTAAAGATGCATAAAAGGAAGTAAAGGAAGTAAACTGTAAATAATTTAGTTAGATAACAGAAAATAAAAACTCTTGGTGATGGTAATAGCAGTAAAAACAAACTATAATAGGAAGACAGACAAGCATAAATGGAGGATAATAAAACTGATGAAATTTTAAACCGTAAACTTGACTTTCCTCCGCAAATGAGACCAATAAATTACCTCCAATGATTAATGACCTCTTATTAATTTGTTTTAATTGGCCACAAATTATTTATATGTATATTTACAAGGGCATGAACAGGACGGATATTTCAAAATACATGCACATGGTTGTTGTGGTCCATGGGGATGCACTTCCTGCATGAGTTTTCATCTGGTTCTGGGGTATATTCAGGAACCATATCAGTACTGTGTGCAGAAGAAGTCTTCCATTAACCTAGTGTGAAAGCCTCTCTTGTTGTCTGCAGGAAAAAGTGGAATAATACAGTGTACTATGTAGAGGTCACATTCTTGATAAACCGGTTTGTGTTTGCGGTCATGGTTGTGTGTTTGATTGTTTGTGTTTCTGTGTCCCTTTCTGTCTCACCTTGTGTGGAGTGACGTTGTTTTGTGTTATTGAATCTAGAACTCTATTTAACTCATGACTTCTATTCAACCTGTGATTAAGATGCCAACAGGCAAATATACACACCAATACACACCAGGTATTTGTGTAGAGTGATGAGTTTTGAGTGTTATCAACAGTGGCCATTGCTCTGTGGACAGGACAGATAGGCAATCACAACACATATGTGAGGGGTATGTTTACTTGTGTGTGTGCCTCTTTTTTCCCTTGCTTGTTGGCTCAGCTGTGTTGTTGAGGACATACACTGCAAGCTTCGAGCATGTGTACCTGCGAGCAAGCAAGGATATTGAGCTTGTGTGTGTTTGTGTGTTCAGAGATTGTCAGCTATTCTTGAAGCAGCATGCAGTCTTTGAGTTTCCAAGATAATAAATATCAAGACATTGAAATATGGCCAGTCACCTGGAAGATAAGGCATGCTCAGTGTCGGGGAAAAGAGTCACAAGAGTCAATTCCTCAGTGAGAGCAGGTTAGAGAAAGTGTGGATGTAAAAAAAAAAAGACTGATGTCACCTGACAGTCATCTGGGAGAGGAAGAGCAGGATGCACACATGCTATTTTAACCTTTAAAGCTGAAGTACTATGGGGTCCTTTATATGTAGGACAAATCTTCCACCGTGCTGTTGAGACATAACCATAGTATAAACTCTCATCTAAATTGCAATGAGCATGAGTTAGAGTAACTAACAGTAGTTAGTCATGACCATAACAGAAAGGAAGCATGCATAAACATTCATTTAGTCACCTTTATGAAGCCATGTGTTTGCATGGTTCTTTTTCATAAATCTCAGTGCATGCTGGTCTGATTTCCACTCACTGTTTTGTTGCTGATCATTAATTAATGCTTATGCCTGCACCACCATTAGACAGGACTACGGATTTAAGGATGGGAAAAGAAGTGGGATATTATTTTTAATTTCTACCAGTGTGGTCCCATAATGTAACATATAGAAGAAAACATCTTATTCATTGTTGTAAATGTTTGTTTTACACATCATCTTTCTCTTGTATTTCCTTGTCAGCACACATAAGCTTTCATGCCAAATTAAGCAAAATAAAATAGCTCTCGGGAGAAGTGAGTAGGGACAAAAAATATCTTTAAAACAAGGAGAGAGGAGTAGTGTATGTGTGTGTGTTGGGGTGAGTCCTAAACAGAAATAGAGGAAATTCAAGTCACATGTTGTGATATTGGGAGGAAGAGCTTATGTAACTGTGGCATTTCAATACAGCTGTCCAAACTGCTGACTGAAAGGACTCTATCACTTTATCTTTCTGTGATAAAAAACAGACGTGGAGCTGAAATACATTGTGAAAATATTCACAATGCCTCAGTGCAACTAGTCGGGGAAAGAGAGCTTTTCAAGTTCAGCTCTGCATTCTCTGCTATTTTTCGATCCCAGTAAAACTTTTTTTCTTTTTAATACTGGAAATCTTACTGTTTGCTAATTTTGTGTATTTGTTAAATTTCCATTAAAAATTTATAAAATAAGTCATTTCAAATGGAAATGAACCATAACTACTCTGCATGTAACACATTCATGTGAGCAGCCACATAGTACTGGCACTCATTTCAATCTAGATGAGCTGAACTTACAGGTGATCATTTTAAGATTAACAAGACTTTGCAGGAATATTTGTCTCTTAAGAAATTTTTTTTAAATGTATTCTTAATCTTTAAATCTTGCAGTGTGCAGCCTTTTTTTATATATATTATCTAAATTTTGCCACTGGGCAATTCTAAATGGAGAGATTTGCTTCAAACTGGTGACTCAAACTTAGCCAACCTTTTCAGTTAAGATCTCTCACTAGTAAGTGTTAAGGAATTCAGGCCAAGTCTGAAAGGTATCTGTGCTACTCTTATGCACATGTGTGCAGCTAATACCTTCAGCAGATATATATAGAAAAAAAATCCTAACAATAGTAATACCAGAATCCACAAATTAAAAGCCACCTGACATTCTAGATTCTACATATCGTAAAAAAAGGTAGAGGAAAAGAAATCTACCCTGACCCTATCTTTTCTGTCTCTCTCCTCCCACCCATCAGCTTCACTTTTCTGGCAGGTAAAGTGTCTCCCCTTTAACCCACTGCCGCACTCATATTCTCTCTGTGTCTCTGTCTCTCTCACTCTCTCTCTCTGTCTTTCTCTCGTTCTCTCTCACTCTCTCTCTCTCTCACTCACTCTTTTTCGCACTCTCTCTCACTAACTCACACATGCACACATACACACACTTCCTGTTCCCCTCTCCCGCTCTGTCCTTCCATCTGTGAGTTCAGATGAACAGAAGTCTCCCAGGGCTTTCCATTGGCCGAACTCCACATTAAGAGATGAGCTAATTGGCCAGCTGGGGCCCAGCCGGTTGTTAAAGACAGGGCATTGGCTGAGAGAAGGGTCAAGTGACATGTCATTGGTCAAATTGGCTGGTAGCCTGGCAACGCTTACCGTTGAGAAAATCCCAGTGAGAAAAAATATAATTAAAAGACCGCTGAACAGTATTTAGTTAATTGAAAATTTTGTTACTGGCCACATGATGGCGCAGCGGGTAGCGCTGTTGCCTCAGAGCAAGATGGTTCTGGGTTTGAGTCCTGTGCTGTGCGGAGTTTGTACGTTCTCCGCTGTCTTCCTGAGTTTTCTGTGGGTTCTTCTGTTTCCTCACCCCTCCAAAAACATGCACTTCAGGTGGATTGGTTGGATCCAAATTGTCTGCAAGTATGAATGTGTGCGTGAGTGGTTGTTTGATGAAGACCATTATGTGCTTGCTAGGTTCTCTCATTCTGTGTTTTAAATCAAGCAATGACTGTTAACCCTCCTTCCTTTCTTTGCCCCTTCTTTTTTGGATTTATGAAATCCCTTACCTGTTTCCATGTATTCTACTTTCTCTCATTCTGATATTTTCTGCATCAGATGTAACTGAAATCCATAAGAAGCTTGCAGATGTTTTATCCATAAACATCTGTTGCAACCCACACTTTAGACAAAGACAGAAACAATTGTTCTCTTTACTCGTCTCCTCTCTAGGTTAATATGAATTCATCTCCACCTTTTTATTAAGTAGCAGAGTGAGCTAATCCAGAGGAAATTAGAGGTGGAGGTTAGTCACCAAGATTAGTCTGGTCCCAGGACATCAAACGTTCCATTCCCACCCAGGAGATAATCATAGCCAGGTTTGCCAGGAAATTAAGTGACTGCCTTTCAGGAAGATTCTAATCCCTGTCTTGCTCTCTCCTTACATTTCACTTTCTTTCCCACCCATCTTGCTCCAATGCTGTCCTCCACCCGCACCCACTCCTCATCTGCCCCACCAAAATCCATGTCCTGACCAATCTACACTAGAGTGCTTGTGTCTGCAGGAAAACTTCCATCTCCATTTCTTGGAGGGCATTTGATAGATGGCACCGTTCTTGCACGGAAGGTAATATCTGACCCTTCAGCCAAGTCAGAGCTTTCAGACAAATTGAAAACTACTCAATAGTGTTTTTCATCTCTCTGTCTGGATTTAGGAAATTTTGTGCTGACAACATGCAGTTGTTTGCTACCGTGTCCGTCATCACACCTTATCACGCATTTCCGATGCATTGTGAAATAGGTAAAAGGTGCATTGAACAAGAATGTTCAGTGTTTCAAAATTTTCACAACTAGAGAAAAGCTTTCCCACTCAAGGGTTGGGCAATGTCAGGCACAAAAGACTGAAAGCTTTGTAAGTGTGTATGCATTTCTTTTATCATGGAAAACCATCAGAAAGAATCGGTCATGGTGGGCTTTGTGTTATTTTACGTATGTGCATATCTATACCACACAAAAACTTAGTGTAGCAGGAGGATTTCTGCCTCTTTTCACTGCACGTCAACCAGCGTGAAACCAAATATTGTCTCAGTTTTCCCACTGTTCTTTCTCCTTTTTTCCAGGTTGTTTTGTTTTGTTCATTTCCTTCTTGATGGGTGTGATAGTGTAAGACTTGTATTAAGTTGTCTTATACTGAAAATATTTTTTATTTTTTATTTTAAGGGTACACTAGTTACTTGGATACACTTGACCTAAAACTATGCTTGTCTTTGAAAGCGGCACTTCAGAGTTAGTTGAACGACAGCAGAACAGGGGAAGGAAAAGAACAATGTAAAACTGGAGAAAATGTAATAAAAATCATGTTGAGATTAGAATGCTGTGTCACAGGGAGACAATGTGAGGAAGAGATCAAGAATTTCATGTGGCTAGAACAGATAAGAGTTATAGGAATTGTGGGAAAGAATGAGAAAGACACCCAGCTACCAATCCCCTACTGACTCCCCCTCCAACTGGAGCCAATCATCTGAGAAAGGGAGCCAGAAAGAGGAAGTGTCACTTTCAACCTATTACTCTTCCATCTAACCTGCATTGGAGCCACCTGCTCCCACTGGTACACAAGCACACACACACACACACACACACACACACACACACACACACACACACACACACACACACACACACACACACACACACACACACACACACACACACACACACACACACACACACACACACACACACACACACACACACACACAAGAAAATGAGTTTTTTACTGACTCATATTCATTCAGAGTTTCCCACATACAGTTTCTTACATTCTCTCTGGCATCACACACAGAAGTACTGTGAAAGGTGTCTGTGCTACTCTGATACACATGCTATTAAGCTAATACCTTCAGCAGATTTACAGTATATAGAAAAAAAATCATAATAATAGTAATACCAGAATCCACAAATTAAAAGCCACGTGAGATTCTACGTATCGTAAAACAAGGTAGAGGGGAAGAAATTGACCCTGACCCTATCTTTTCCTTCTCCCTCCTCCCACCCATCAGCTTCATTTTTCTGGCAGGTAAATTGTCTTCCCTTTAACCCATTGCCGCACTCATATTCTCTCTGTGTCTCTGTCTCTCTCTCTGTCTCTCTCTCTGTCTCTCTCTCTGTCTCTCTCTCTCTCTCTCTCTCTCTCTCTCTCTCTCTCTCTCTCTCTCTCTCTCTCTCTCTCTCTCTCTCTCTCTCTCTCTCTCTCTCTCTCTCTCTCTCTCTCTCTCTCTCTCTCTCTCTCTCTCTCTCTCTCTCTCTCTCTCTCTCTCTCTCTCTCTCTCTCTCTCTCTCTCTCTCTCTCTCTCTCTCTCTCTCTCTCTCTCTCTCTCTCTCTCTCTCTCTCTCTCTCTCTCTCCTCCACACACACTCAGTCTTTCTTGGAATTCACCTTTCTTTGTTCCTCCTAATCCTCAAAGAGAACTTTTTTAAGTCGGGAAGTTTAGCCAGAAGAAGGAGTGAGAGCGGGAGTTAGAGGTACAGGGATATGCTATCTGGGTGGCAGGAAGGTGGGCTTAGAGGAAACCAAATTATCTTCCGCCAATTATTTGTCTCTCTTTCTCCTCATCTCTCTCTCTGTCCGTCTAAATATGTCATCACCGCTGACACCCCCTCCCTCTGTCACTTTATCAATGCCCCACCTTGAACTTTCAAGGACAAGCTTAACTATTAGGAATAAACCTGTGTGTGTGTGTGTGTGTGTGTGTGTGTGTGTGTGTGTGTGTGTGTGTGTGTGTGTGTGTGTGTGTGTGTGTGTGTGTGTGTGTGTGTCCATGTCCATGGATGTTGATTTTAAATGGATGTCTTATTTTTGTATTTTTTCTTATTTTTGTTGTAAGTCTTAAAGGGACAGTGAAGTTAATTTCAAGTGACATATACAGTATGTTATTTATTGTTATGAAAAATTGAAAAAGAAATCAATTATATGTAGCATCATCCCTTTGGTCAGAAAAGTTAAAAATCAGTGCCACAGCAGCTTCCGCATTCAGTGGTCACATGGGCGTCATACGTCACTGGTGCCCAACATAGCTTGGCAGCCATAAGAAACAATGCAATGCCATGACATGATTAACTCCAAAAATATCATGGTTACCTGCGTGGTGAAAGGTTGTGTCAACAGAACTTCAAGAAACACAAAGACAAGGTCCTATCGTTCCTTAGAATATTAATTCCACACAGTTCAACAGTAACGAATGGCGGCTAGCTCAATGCTAACATAATATTTTTTCTTCCATTTTTCATAATGATGAATAACATATATGTCACTTAAAATTAATTTTACTGTCCCTCTAATTTTTTTGTGTGTGTCCATATTAGAGTGTGTGTGAGTGTGTGTTTGTGCTTGTGTGTGTGTGCGCACAATTTTTTAAAGGCTTTGCAGCAGGAATTAATCCTATCCTCTCTGCTATCACCTTCTTTCTTTTATTTATCCCCATCTCTCTCTCTCTCTCTCTCTCTCTCTCTCTCTCTCTCTCTCTCTCTCTCTCTCTCTCTCTCTCTCTCTCTCTCTCTCTCTTTCTCTCTTTCTCTTTTTCTCTTACTCACATCTATCCCATATTATACCTAGTAGCTACCTTTTTTGATGGTTTTAGAGTGAGGCAAACACCTCAGATGGGTATGGTTTAATAAATACTATTTAGATGAAAGGCCAAGCATTGTCTGCTAACTCCTAATCTGTACATAACCATCAAGAGTTTATATTCCCACAAGTATATCTGTTCATTATGGTATCACAATTTCCCTGATTTTTAAGAAAGTGAAACTTAACTAAACCTTCCCATACATGCATGTTTCACATGTTTCAGATGAAAAACAAGTAAAATAAATTAACCTTTATGGAACTCGTTAATTTTCTGAATTTGATGTGAATACCAGTGAAAAAAACACATGGATAACACACTCCACCTTTGCTCTTCTTTTTGTTTTAGAACTTCACCCGGAACAAAACGAACAAAACTATTGCTGTTGAAGAACCTGTGGAAATTTATCCCAGGGTCAATGTTAACAAAAGGTGTTAGTTTTAGCAGAAAATTGTTTTTTTAAGATATAATTTCCAGAAAGTATTTTACTTAATAACTCTTTAAAGTCAAGAATAAGTTTTTTTCTGTTTCAATTTGTCTGCCACTGTCTGCCTGTTGATGTTACATGTCATTTTTAAGAAAATAAATAAACGTACCAAAATTCATGCAATCACACGCCAAACCCAATATGCATCCTCTTCCAGTCCCTAACACATAAACTGGATGTTTTGTGCTAATAACTGTGTTCATGGGAGATGCTCTAAGCTGCATGCTTTGGGGAAAATTGACCTTCTGTGCTTTTAATTGTATGTGAGGCTCAACAGCGCTGTGACATTTAACTGTGCACCAGGCTTAATTCTTAATGCGTTATTCTATTGCCTTGCTGACATTTCAGCAGAAAGCAGTTTGTGAATAAAGATGCTTTATCCCACTTTGGTGTTGTAAGTAAACAAGCAAATCTGCCCATGATTATTTTAGTGTTCTTTTGTGCTTGTTTGCATCTTTCATAGTCTGTGGCTTTCAGGTATGTTGTCTGTTACCAGCTATTGTATAGCTGTCAGTCTCTGTTCCTCAGCAGGGCCCAGGGAGATTTAGGAGCCCAGCAGTACCAACTGATAAAAGTGCTCTATTTCTGCAGAGGATTCTCGCGGTGGTTCATCAATAACAGAGAGTCAGCAGTTGTTGATTTGCCAGCTGCTGGGATGTCTGGTTTTGAACCTTCACTCCCAGCCCTAAAGCTTCACTGTGACTTGAAAACACACACTGAAACATCACCCCTTACAGTATAGTGGATATATTTAAATTTACTGTAAGATAGATCCCATTTCTACCAGCAGGTCTCATTTCCAAAGAGAGAAAACACAAAATGATGATTAATATATTTAGAGTTACTCTTTCCTAGCTTTCCCATGCGATTCAGACATATATTCTATTTAGTTTTATGTTTCCCATTTAAGTCAATAATAAAACTTTGTTTCTGTTCAAACTTTTGCATTGGTAGAAAGTGGAAAACAGGAGCAAACAGCTATTATGTGAGTGGTAGCATTTGTCTCATAAAATTCTGCAAACATGAACTAGCATATTTCCTGAATATTCCAAATTATCTTTTTGTAGACATCTAAAAAGATTTAAGATAGTGAAGGAAGCTACGGTGTCCATATGGAAGGAGTGATGATAAAAACAGTTGTGATGAAAGTGAAAACCTACATCATCTTTCAAATACAACAAAGAAAAGGGTGAGGAAATGATGACAAAGATGTGCAAATGAGAAGAAATAAGAAAATGTCTGTGAATATTAGCCATTCAGATTGAGCCACAGTAAAGGCAACTTGACAAAAAAATTGAAAATGTCACAGAAATGAGAGCCTACGATTAAGGAGAACTCATTTTCATGCCAACAGTCACTGATGAACTTGTTTTTCATGTGTGTGCAGATGGGAACCTGTGCCCGGTCTTGTGAGCCTACATGCTTGTTCTTTAGCACTCCTTTGTCAAGAGGGTATAATAATTAGCCAAAGAAAATGGATGGCTTTTCACAAGCAGCTGCAATTACTGCTCTCGGTAGAACGAGTCAGTTGATGGATGGACAGAGGGGTGGTATGGAGTATGAAATGAATAGAGAGCTAAAATAGGTACAACTAAGAAAGCCTGAAATAACGTGATGGACTCTTTGCATGTGCTCGGGAAAGGTAGAGATTTTTTGAAGCGTAAAAGCTAAATTTGACATGAGTCTTTGAAGAGAAGTGAAGGACAAATTACAAATGGATACTGGGTGCCAGCCAAAATAGAAAATCCGTGTTTGATTTCCTTCTGATGTGCCATTAAGAATGACTCGCAGTAGTCAGGTTCGGTTATAATTCTCATCCACCAGTGACGAACACAACATATTACTTTCATCTATCGATGGACACAATAGATAAAGTAAATGGATTTGTCTGTAGGTGTGTTCCCACCTTTATTATCCCTCTAAAATATTAACACCATGCCTGGTGTGAAGTAAACACTGACAATATTGCCTAGGCATAAAATATTACACAACCATATGTTGGTGTAAATTTCTTAAACCTCTAGTAAAAGCTTTAAGGCATTTGAAAGCTACATCTAGAAACATGTGGATGGATAAGACTTTGTAAACTTGTTGTGTTAAATGATTCTGTAGATGTGGTGATGTTGGCTACATACGTGTGTACAGCAACGTTTGATGGAATAAAACAATTGCAACCTACAGTCACTGTGTTACGGGTTCAGATTTGTCTGCTTACTTGAAATGATTATGTTCAGACACACACAAAGCATAGGTTATTATAGTAAACTCGCAGGGTTGTGTTTCTTCTCATTCTGCTGACATAAATAACCAACATCACCCTTATTATTAGAGAAAGATTAACAAGTGACTCAAAATAATCAAAACTAATCCAAAAGTTACTGAATCATACCTAAATGAAGCTGCTGTCTGAACAGAGCAAAGCTGAACTTGAAAACAAACCAAAAAGACAACAAGACTAGAAATTAGAAAATACACACCTACAGTATTAGAACTGTTCGGAGGAACTGTCATAGCTGATCTCTCTATGTGCCACACAGTTGATAATTTATAATTATCAAGGTGATTTTTCACAGTCTGTCTTTTACAGTTTGTTTTTAAGTCTTCAGGTGTCTCTCCTCCACACACATTACATGGCTATTAGGCGTCTGGTATATAACACGCAGCAGACAGGACACACACTCACAAATCGCTGCCTCTTCAGATCTGTGTTTTAATTGAGTCGGGCTAAAGTGCTGGTTTTGCAGAACGATGTGACTGATAAGGATTAGAACCAACGTTCTCTTATTCATCGATTTCTGTCTGGGGGGGAAGGAGGGCACTGGTGGGATGATGGAGAGGGAGTAGAATCTTTTTCCATTAGTTTACAAAAGCAAAAAAAGAATGTTTCGAGCTGGGGTTAAGACAGATGCACTGTGAGAAAAAGAAATGTATAGCAGTAGGACATAGGGGATTTCTGGAGTGCGGGGACCCTCCCTCCTTTCTCTAGCAGAACAGGGGAGGATGAAGTGCGAGGAAGGGAGAGAGCACTGAAGGGACTGTTAGAGATGATACTGGCCCTCTTTTCCATCATTGTTTTTAACAAGGGAAGGGAGAGGGAAGACCACAGGGGGCAGTATGTGGAAGAGAGATGGGTGTAAATGGAAAGGGAGTAGAAAGAGAGATAGGTGTTCGGTGTTAAATGATATATGGAAGCAGAGAAGGGAGAGCAGTGGGCGGAGAAAGGCCGGCGCCTATGATTTTGGAGAAAAAATATACTAATTATGATAAGTTTGGGAGGGGATTTAACTGTACTCACAGGATCCCTGTATTTCACTGGAGGAGGGTTAGTTAATGAAGGGAAAAGACGAGTTGTGGACATGGAGAGGGAGATGCTCAAGCAGAGAGGATGAAAGGGGGAGGTGACAAGGAGTTTGGCAGGCAGAAAGAGTGGGAACGAGCTGTGGAAGAAGGAAGGAGGCACTTCACATCTGCCCTGAGTAGTTTCATCTACTAAATACTCCGTGCTGATCAAAATCCCTTTGAAATCCTTGAAACGGCTCGAGTGAAAAAGATGGGATGTTTGAGCAATTATGTGTGTGTCTGTGTATCAGTGTGTAAGGTAGACCTAGAGGGAAAAACAACTGTAAGATGTGTTCGTCTTGTGTGTCAGTGCCCAAAGTGATGGGTCGGTCTGTTTTTATGGGTAAATTGAAGGGTCTGTTGAAAGACAGAGAGATGAGCCACTCTTAACAGTGTGTGTTTGTGTCTGTGTCTTTGTGTATGTGTGTGTGTGTGTGTGTGTGTGCACGTGCGCGCGCCTTCCCGCCTGTGTAAGTGTGACCTCCCCCTCTCCCTTCAGTATCAGTGTTTTCTGCTTGATTTGCACACTCTCCTCTCTGCCTCTCCTCTGCTCGCCATGCCATGAAATGGTTTTTCACAAGACCATTACCCCAACCAGTGTGCAACAGTACTGCCACAGGGGCCGGGGGAGGGTGGGCTTTAAATGCGTGGGAGGGTGGGAAGGTGTATTCAGCTGTCATGTGAATGCTGACTTTAACGTGTGGCTTCATAGGAGACTTCTGCGTCTTTATGTTGCCTGACTGTTCTCTGTGATGCGCAATGATGTTCCTTTATGCAGCAGCAGCATCACCTACACAGTGAGGAAGATAGAAGGGTCTGATATTTGAATGTTTTTGGTGGTACTATTGAAAGATTTACACATACACAAAACTAAAATTACTTCTATTTTAGAATTTTAAAACATTTATCGCACAAAGTCACAAAATGACATTATTTGGTATTGTTGTTTTGCATGCTGTACAATCATAGCGTCTTCAATCAAAAACTAACAAGTGTTCCAATTGTTAGTTCCAAACTGATTTTCTGCCTCTAATAATAGAACTATATCAAAGCTGTGTCACAAAGATGCACTAACACAAGTCTACACACAATGACAGGGTACTGAATAAGCACAAAAGGCTCCTCTGAAACGATCTCCGCCATCTCTACGTTTTTGTGCATATTTACAAAGATGTGTCTTTGCTTTCCATACGATCCTTTACCTCATCTGAACACTACGCATACAGTCTTTTGTGTGCTCAGCCTGTGGCATCGTACCATAATCGCCTCCTCATATTCCATGTATATGTAAATACACAAAGACAGTTCAACAGAAAATCCACAAACCTTGTATATCTGTCTGTACAGGAGGCAGTTTACAGGTTCAGGACCCAGTGCTTTCAAGACGATAGTCTGGGTTTTTCTCTCGCCAACATTTTTGTGAAAACATCAGCATTTAATGGCTTCTGCTAATGAGTATTGGCTTTAAAAGCCTTATATACTGTATCTTACTCCCATTAAAATGCTGTTG
This sequence comes from Antennarius striatus, assembly GCF_040054535.1. Classification (NCBI taxonomy): domain Eukaryota; kingdom Metazoa; phylum Chordata; class Actinopteri; order Lophiiformes; family Antennariidae; genus Antennarius; species Antennarius striatus. Next base: position 8,274,619 of record NC_090787.1, read on the forward strand.
TCTAAATATACCAGACATTAGGCGTTGCAGGTTGTTTTAAATTGATCCCACATAACCCCTTAAATTTTGACGGTTCTACCAAATATGTGGAAAATAGTCCCCAACAAATACAGTTTACTCCTGGTATCATACCGTTGGCTAAAAACAACACCTTGTGTTTGGAGAAATTACTGAGCAGTTTTACACACCTGGGCAAGTGATAGCCTTCAGTTATTATATTTTCCGTGTGCCCGCCCATCCATCCATCCATCCATCCATCCATCCATCCATCCATCCATCTATCCATCCATCCATTCCTTTCCTGACAACATGAATGTCTTGAGGGCTAAACTAAACAAAGCATTCATCTGAACAGATTAAAATCTGGTAATCAAAGTTTACGAAACACATTTTTGTCCACCAATGCTAATCATCACACATTTTCTCTCAAAAGATGAGGTGATGAAATTTAATATCAAAAAGGGCAGTGGTCACGTTGACTGTGACATCATGATGTTCTGCTTAAACACTTTTTCTGGATATTATTCAACCCCGTTACTCAGAAACCAGAGACACCCACCATAATTTATATTAATTACACATTGAAGATCCATCAGTATCCACGTGATAATTTGTTCTTCCGACATCTTTCTGGAAACCTACCTGGAAACCTCTTTCATTCATTTTCTCATTCCTTTTGTATTCATGACTCACATTTTCTTCATCGGTCTCCTCGTCACTCCCACCTCCGACTCTACCATTTAGTCATTCATTCATTCCTCTTCTCATCTCTTCCTCACCTATTTAAATTGTGTCATCGATGTCCTTTTCACCCCTCCACCCTGTCGTCCTAGCCTTCACCCCTTTCACTCCCTTGTTTTAGAATTCACCTCTCATTCCTCCTCTCTCCCTGCCACTCGATTCTTTCCCTCCACCTCTCTGCATTACCGTCACCCACTCCTTTTGCTCATTCACTTCTCATTCACAGTATCTCTCTTTGCTTCATTTCTTTTCCATCTAACACCTTTTCATTATTTCAACCAACCTCTTTAGTCCTACCTAATATGCCACTCGCTCTGCACCTAAAATATTGAGGCCATAAAGACAGGTGTTCAAAAGCTTGACTGGAAAATCTGTTTTATATGCCTCCTGGCAACGTTCCCTGGAATGCAAAGGAAGAAGAAAAAGCTGTGAGCTATAATATCTTAGTCTCAGCACCTTGCACACAGTGACAATATTACCTTGAGTCAAGGAGAGAAGAGCTTAGCTTCCTATAAATCTTTTGTCTTACACTTCCCCCTCCTTCCATCATGTTTTGGATTTAATGGATTTACAGGGTATTGTGCCTCCAAAATAGGTTGCAGACATACAGGTGTGTCCCGTTGTCAGAGGTACAACAGTGCACTTGAAAAGAAAAGTCCAAAGCATCATTTTCCAGTGGCAGCAGTGCAATGGGTACATTTGATGGGGTACTTCAGAGACTCAGCGTTACACACACCCTGAGGGGAGTTCATAATGCCAAATATAAGTCACCAGACTCAATTACAAATCATTTGTCCCCCCCGTCTCACCCTACATTATGTTAAAATGAATCTCATGCACATTCAGTGTGTCAGGAAATGGCCTATGTGTGTGTGTGTGTGTGTGTGTGTGTGTGTGGTTGTTGTGTTAATCGAGCCTGTTGAGGCTGTGGGTTTAGACGGCTTCTTTAAGGAACACCTCGGCTGCTGGAGTCTCCTTACTGAATAGACCCGGATAATCTCTGAGAGAGGGACTGTGCTTGTGTGTGTGTGTGTGTATGTGTGTGTGTGTGTGTGTGTGTGTGTGTGTGTGTGTGTGTGTGTGTGTGTGTGTGTGTGTGTGTGTGTGTGAAATAGAAATAGAGAATAGAGAAAGAAAAACATGAAATGTGAGGGTGAGAGATATGAAGAGTAAGAGGAGGCAGGAAAGATGGAGCTGTCAGCAGTTTGACTTAATCTTTTTCCTTCTCATGATGATGAGGCTCGGCCCTCTGTGTCCGTGTGTGTGTGTGTGTGTGTGTGTGTGTGTGTGTGTGTGTGTGTGTGTGTGTGTGTGTGTGTTTGTGAGCAAGACAACTCCATCTTGTTTTTAAGTAACCTAATCCTGAAAGGAGACCTTTTCAATCCTCTTCCAAAAAAAAAAAAAAAAAAAAACTAAAATGGCAAAACTCTAAATCCCTAATAACCAGCCTTTTTCAATCCTAAATTATTCTTGTATCACAAATGCACAGAAACACACTAACACACACAAACATTTAGAGAGAGAGACACTCATGGCTGCACCCTGCCATTACTTAGGCGAGCTAACCAATTGCTTCTCTTCACCAGATGCCAGGCAGAGGGACCGACCATCGGTTGGCACCCCGTTATGAAGAGGTGGAGCGTCAGTATGCCTCTTTACCAAGGTACCACTTAATGCCCTTCTTGTTCTCCCCTTTCTGTCTGTGCAGCCTCTAATTAAATCTGAGCAGTCTGTTTGTCTTTCTGAGGGTCCCCAGAGGCCTCGGTCTCAGCCAGGAAACTCTCCTGAATCTCCCAGAGGAACACACACTCAGACAGGGTTACAAAACCGATCCCCAACTCCTAGATTCTCTCACCAATCAAGACTTTGGCTTTTACAAAATTAATTGTGAAAAGTGTGAAAAAAGTACAGGAGGTGTGAATCTAATTAATTTACATAAGAGTTCTTTAGGCTTCAAACCTTCATGCATTACAAATCCAGTTTTGATTACATATGCAGACAGCCTACAAAAAAAACGATGTCTCATTTTGTTTGTGCTGAGTTACAGAAAATATGTTTTTTCCAAAATCCTCCAGTGTAGATTTTCTGCCCCACTCCGTGATTCTGTGTGTATTCTTGTGTTGTTGATTTTTAAAGGTTACACTGCCTTGGTGTGCAATACTGCAATACTGCCTTGGTGTGCAAGCTGCAGCTTTTTAAGCCACTGTGGGTTTTCCATACAGGAAAAGTTTATAAAATACTGCAATGTCAACGCTGGACTTGTTAAAATGCGGAAAAAAAAAGAAATGTCACATGACTGATGAGTGATAGGAAATTAATCAGCAGTATCTGGTCTCCAAAATAAATTCTGGGAAAAAAGAGATGGGCTGCGGATTGATGTTTCCTTTTTTTATTAGTTTAGTCGATTTGAAGACTTATACAATAAGTGTTGATAAAATAAAAAAATATCCATTATTTGAAGACCTCTACAATAAGTGTTTCATACTTTACAGCAGGACAAGGAACACATTTTGGATTTGTTTCTGCTCTACAACTCTCTGTTTTCCATGTCGTCGTTAGAGACGGGCTAAATGCTCATTGAACCCATATGCTATAAATGTTTCACAAAGACTAAGCATCATACTTCACATATTTTTTTCCTTCTTGTCCAGACAGTTAAAAAGCTGGGAGGCAGGTGAGTCAAGGAGAAATGTCAATGCTCAACTATCTTTGTACAACATGCTTTATCCTTCTACCCAGCTCATTTTGCGTCATTCTGTGGTCGTAGAATATCTCTAAACTTCAGCCAACACAGGACCAAAAATAGTTTCCTGCACTAACAGAGCCATGAAGGATTCTTTCATTTAGTGTTACTTATTATTTTCAGATGTAAATAGATAGAAAATTCAGTTTGTCAAAAGTCCTAGCTGTTTAAAAGTCAAATTGAAATGTGTGTATGAAACCACAGCTGTTCATCCACCATTTAAACAACTCAGTGTGAAGCAGTCAATGGCATAATATGTTCTTCAGCCATCATGAGTCACTCCTTGTCTTTTAGCATCTCATTTTTCATGTGCAACCTTTCCATTTTCACTGCTTGAGTGACTGAGACTTAATTCTCCTCTCTTTTTTCAGTCATACACTGTCTTTACATTTCTATATTTCTTTTTCTCCACCCTTTTCTTAACTCCTTCTTTTCTCCACAGTTCCTTATTCTCTATGCTATTTTTTATCCATAATTTTCCAGGATAAATAATACTGCAGTAATGTACTTAAGTAAAGCCCCTTAACATGTCCGACTTAACTGTATCTAAAAATAAGACCCATTCACATGAGAATAAATGTGTAAACTTTAGCAGGACAAACTCAGCCTAGTTGCTACTAGCTTCTTCTCACCTCATTTTATTTTGCGAACTAACAAACCAACAACAAATGTTTATTTTGTTCATGACTCTGACAGAAAATTAGGAACTCAGTGAGTGGAATGACAGACAGACGGTTAGGACATTAGACAGTTTATAGCCAGGTTCCCACCCCTGTTAAAATGGTGAGGGATGGCTATTTCACACCTCTTTCATGTGTGTCTGTGTGCAATGAGAGTTTGTGTGGGTGATGACTTTGGCAGATGATTTTGGCAGATGGGAGCGAGAACAGTGATGATAGTTTTGAGGTCTGGTTGTGGTATCTGAAAAGCCTAGGGAAATTGGACACACACATCCACGCATACAGTACACACTGTCTCTGTTTCCACTTTCAGACATGCACTGTAATCCGACAAACACTGTGCCAATTTTACATGTAGTCCACGTGTTTGAAAAGAACCCAGGTGATTTTTCTATTGAAGCCACTCTGGCAGTCTACCTGCTGACAACCTAGTAACAGTTGTGAAACATTTTCCACATGGCTAAAGTGTGTTTTAAAACACAGTGCCAATAATGCAACTCTCTTATGTCGTCTCTTTTTTTAAAGTATTTACATTAATCCAATAAAACATAATGAATGAAGGCGACATTTATGCGGACAATAACATAAAATCAGAATAGAAAGGCTTTTTGTTTATATTTGTTGTAGATTTTCATCTTTATTGTTTAATATTCAAAGTACAGTGCGTAGGTTTGTTGTGTGTCCATATCGCTTATGTATATGTGCCAGCTTGATACAAACAAAAGTATTTGAAATGTTGAAAATATAAAACTAATTGTAACAGATAATGAAAATGATAGTACATTGCAAACTAAGTTAAAACACCTAAGTAAACTGACTGTTGGAGAGTTTAAAGTATTAAAACTCCTGTGAGGTCATTGACACACTAACACTTTGGTCATTAAGGTCGTACATTTACAGTGGTCTCATCCTGTGTTACTGTGAGTTTAGACAGTTGAGGACACCATTGTTTTGGTTGCCAACTGGAACATCATGTTGGTTGTTTTTTTTGTACGTGTCACTTCACTCAGAGTGTGAATGGTGGTGAAGGTGTCTTGAGAAAGACTAGTGCATTCCTCTCTCAATCTAGAATGATCTCACCAGACTTTAATTACCTGAAGCTCCTATCCTTTATTGGATCTCTACTGATCACACTGATTTGTGGTAATACTTTGTTACATTTACAGGCGTTCTTCTTAAGCCCATCGTTCCTGTATATTAGCTAGCAGTCTTTAAACTGATCTGTTCAAAGTTATGGTGAAAATTCCATCAGTGTCAGATGTTGGAAAGTGATGGCAGGGGATTTTCTCTTAAAACGACCTGCAATTTACTGGCAAAAGCTCCAGATGTGGTAAATAATAGGCTGCAACTAATGAAGTGTTCACATACCAGTCATTATTCATGTGAACATACTGCCCACCTCCGCAGGTCTTCTTGGTGTTAGCTCATATAGCTTCTATGACCTTCTGTCACACCACTCAAATAATATCATGTCATAAAATCATGTCATTTTTTTGTAGACAAAAATGTTGAACAAGAAACTGATCATTTTTACAGAAAAATGAAGATAATTTTAAGGACTACATGCTGTGCCATAGGATTATTTATGGAATTTGGTGAACTCGCCTTTCCTCCAAAAGTAACAGAAAGCAGAGCAACCTTTTAGAAAAAAAATATCTGATCACAGCTTATCGTTTTGTCGCAAGCCCAAAAATATCTTCCTTGCCGGTCTCACTCCTGCCATCATGCCTGTACATTACACCTGCATGTACACGTGGGAGGAAGCGTGTAAATGCGCATGTTTTTACTACTGAGCCGAATATAACCAAAGGGTTGCTTAGTCAGGCACAAAGTCTAAGTTACCTGTGTGTGTGTGTGTTTGTGTGTGTGTGTGTGTGTGTGTGTGTGTGTGTGTGTGTGTGTGTGTGTGTGTGTGTGCGTGCGTGCGTGCGTGTGTGTGTGTGTCTGTGCTATCACTGTGAGACAGGATTTCAGTGGCTCTAAAATTAAAACATGACCCAGCAGTGGTTGATGTTCCTCTACCTAAAGCACAAACACAACCTGTCAAAGAAATGCCACCACATGAATTACAGAGGCGAAGGTTGAGGCTATAATGTATATTTTTTGTGCAACTGCATATTTTGTAAGTGTTTGGAAGCAAAAGTCTGTTTTGGCAACAGTGGAGAAAGGTGAGTTTTAGTTTTAATATTTTTTTTCCTGCACAGTTTTGAGGAAATAGGATACTGACAACATAAAAGGAGAGGGCAGGATGCAACAGCGCTTCTCCTTTAACTTCAAATCCCCCAAGATCTCCTCTCACTGCCATTTTCTCTAAATTATCTCTCCATCCTCCTCACCCCCACCACCACCACCACCACCACACACACACACACACACACACGTATTCTCCGCATCTCACTGTTTCTCTGCACTTCACCATTTTCTTGTACCTCTCTACTTCCCTCTCACTTTCTCTCAGTGGTGTTATTATACTGAATGAAAGACCCCTGTAGAGAGTCTGTTGAGAGTGTGAGTCTCTTTACCTCTTCCCATGTGAGAAGCAGTTTGAATTTAGAACACTGGAAATGAGGACAAGGCTCATTTTCATTTTATGAGATTGTTGAATGTTGAAAGAATGACTGAAACAAAAAGATTAAAGACTAGATTAGAGACTGTCGAATTAAAAGATTGTTTAACTTTGATGAAATTGAAAGCAGGTTATATCAATGTGTTCAAATAAAAGAGTTTGAGAAATGTACTATACATCAAAACATATATTAATGAATAAATTGTCATATAAGTTGACTGATTATCTCTGCCAATATTTAAAAATTCATAGATTGTCAGATTGAACTTTTAAATCAACTTTCCAATAATTTAAATATATTTTTGTGAGCTGTGTTGTCAGTAAAAATATGTGTTTATTATTGTTAAAAGGAATGGACCTGTGAACATATGAAAAATATAAAATATTCAAACACATTTGAGTATGTGAATCTAGTTAATGCTGACGTGTGCGCACCCCTGCCTTCCTTCTTCGTGATGATGACAATTTTGTAGATGTTCTGTACATCTCAGTTTCAAAACAGATTTGAGCTGGATGAAGTCAACAGGCTTTACTCCCAGAGGTTTCCTGTTGATAACAATGATCGGTTGTCGGAAATACAGCCATGACCCAATTGGATTAGTAGAACACCCTTCCCCATTTATCTTTGTTTTAACTTATATTAAGTTAAAAGAGCCATTCAGAATGGTTTTGCAGGTTTCTGGGAAGGTTGTCACTTCCTCATTTTAATGATAATTAGCTGATTAGTAATTATGAAGCAGATGTTGTGTTCAGTTCCTTGCATTCACTCTCGAAGTGTCTCTCCAGTTGCAGTTTCCATTTATTTCCTTCCACTTTTTACCATTCCTTTTTGCATCTCCTTTTCTTTCAGCCCCTCCTCTTCTTCATTCTCCTGAGCTTGGGGTGAAAAGGACATTGTTGAATATTGTTTCCCTCTGCTGAGGGGGAAATGAAGTGGTAATGCCTCTTTGACTCCAATTTCTATGTCTATCTCTCTTGAGATGACCTCCCAACCACCCCGGAGGGTTTCCCAGACCCCTTTACAACTGCTGCACAATCCACCTCATTGTCCAGTTGTTATCCAGTGAGTTTCTGGACTCACTGTCTCTGCTTGTTTGTTAGCTATACATGGGATCCCAAGAAAAACCCTGTCTTGCATTGGCTACCCCCCTTCTCTTTGTCTGTTGACCCTTTCTTGTTCTGGGCTTCTAGAATTTCTGACAGCTTCAACTGTTGCTACTTCACAGAACTCTGCTCGTACCTTTGATCTTGATCATTGGCTGTAAAAGTTGGGTTTCAACTGGTTGTGGAGCTACAGATGTGCTGCAGAACAAGAGGGTCCTAGTATGACAAGAATATGTTGTCATATGTCTGAACACCTCGGTTGGTTTTCAGGTCTCACCTTGTGAATGTTAAACAGGTCTGAGGGTATGCAAAGGTTGGACTGGAGTTCAAGTGATTCTGGGCTCTGAAGTGAATAAGGTTTACAACAAGTTGTAAAAACTACAAACAGATATTTGACGTTATGGTATGACTATCCTTATAAACATTAATCCTTTTGATTTCATTTTTACGATCGGTTGCTAAATTCAAATCAGTGGTTTTAGAGTATCGTGATGTTTCAGCTACACGTTAGCTGAAACATCAAGATACAGTTATAGCAGCTAAGGACCTAGAATGTGGAAAATACATCAAGGAAAGTTAGATTGTTATTTAAGCCAGCCCAAAGAACAAGATGGACTGTGATTCATTCACTTCAACATTTGCAGCTGTGAAATGTTAACATCTGGTGGGACCCTAATCACCATCTGCTGTCCCTGTGTTGCTACATACTCCTTTCAGGAATACCTTGTTATATTACACAGTTAAATGATAATTACTTGTATTTCTGAAACCATGCACCACTCTTTTTCCATCTTACATAAACAGGTAAAAAGCATCACATGAATATATATTTAAATATTTGCTCAAAAAATGAAATTCTTTGATTCCAGATGGAATGTAAATTATTATGATGATTTATGAATGTGTTGTAACAGGAAGTAACTCACATTACTACAGCATCCAGAGGTTTGACATCAAAATTAAGCACTGAGCTGGTGAGAATGGTGAATGAATGGATCCAGGAATTTGTCAAACATTCACCACTATACTGTATTTGCTATAACACTTTGGTGCCTCCGCCAAGCGGGCTTTGGTATGTTTTTAACATCATTCACATTCTACCTGTTGGCAGGATTACTGAAAAAGTTTTAAACAGATTAGATGAAACGCTTTGGAGATATCGGAACAATTCATTTGGAATGTGGTGGTTATCTGGATCATCGTCTGGATTCTGATTTTTAATTTTCATAAAGAATTGGCAATGCTAGCATTCTTTGACATAACTTTCACAACAACATCCCTATATGTCAACAAGGCAGTCAGAGACTGCAACATCTTGCGACACCCCTGAATTCAAAATTTTACCCTGACCTACACATTTTTGTGCTTCTGGCTTCCTGAAAAGATTCCTTTTTGTTTTGTGATTATATCAAATCAGGTTTCAGAGATGTGTACCTGAAAACATATAAAAGTGAAAATTTGGCCTTGGCCTAGGTTTCAAGGTCAAGGTTGGGATTTAATTTCCATCCCCTTGCCTCCCTGAATATAAAGCCTTTTGTGTCGTCTTTCTATCTTATTCGGTTCCTGAGATATGTGGGGAAAAAAGTAGAAAAGTTGTAATTGGACCTTGACCTAGTTTTCTCAAGGTCAAGGTCATCATCTCATTTTCATCCCCTTTGCCGCCCGATTAATTTTTTGTTTCATCTTTCTATCTGCAATAGTTGTGAAGATATTTGGTGGACAGACGGACGAACAAACAAATACTGACAATTGCAAAACATCACTGCTTCTCGGGATGTAAAAATCAGACCTGAAACCAAGTAATATTCAAATCTAGTGATTCAGAATGTTTTAATTTATGGGGCTTGCATGCTAAAATGCTAATTCTACAACTTCAATTGGGATCAAATTGTAGCTGAAATTTCTGTGATTCAGTTGGTGTCAAATTTCCTACATCTTCAAAAATGTATTTATCTAACTACTGATAAAAAAATATGAATATTGTTTTATATTTTTTGAATAACTATCAACAGAATAATATACCGGTGGAATGGTTTGACATATTGCCATTTTAAATTGAAGTTAGTGTAGAACAGTTATGGGATATTCAGTGACTTGTGCATTGATATAGCGCTTTTAAATATCTGCATATGTCTGTGTGTATGTTTATGACCCTTCGTAAAAGACCATCCATGTGAATCCATGACTGTAAATCAGTTTGGGATGAGTGATGTGTGTGTTTGTGTGTATTTGTCTGTGGAGGGGCTTTTGCATTGTCACATCTCCCTGTTAAAAGTACTGTTTTAGAGCTCCTCTTCATGTTCCAAATTAATGGCTCTTGAGGGATTGCAATTTTGTCAGAAATTTGTATCACGTAGTCGTGCTCAAAGCAAAATGTCCCCAGCTTGAAACTCTTACATGGGGAGAACCTTATTGGTTCAAGATGTGAAATAATGGAGGCTATTTGAATGGGGTATGGTATCACCAGTAATGGATTTCACCATGTTTCAGGAAGACACCCACTACAATACTTTTAAGTGTGTATGTGTGATATTGCTGTAACTAAATGTCTCGTTTAGTTTGAGTCATTTCAGCCAATATAAAGGAACATGACCTATTCAGGTGCAGCAGATTCACTGAAATGAGATCCATCTCTCTTTATGGCCATTGAACATTCAAATATCTAAAAGTTGATGTGACTAGCTACTCAGTTTGCACCATTCAACATGAGTTATAGCTTCATTTGATGTAGCCATTTTCTAGAGGTTTTCCGCAATGAGCTGATCGTATTCTCTGATGGTAGAGCCCATGAGCTTAAGTTTTCAGAAATGTTAAAAGGGATACCTGTGAATATTCCCCTGTGAAATGTTTAATTTTAACAGGAAGAAATCCTAATTATCTATTTCTCTTGTGAAATTAGTGCATAGATTGTAAACCCAGGCCTTATACTATCTGTGTGTGTAAATCTGGGACAATTCTATCTACAGCTTTCACCTGTGAAAGGGAAGTCAGTCCCCATGAAGTTAATATACATGTATTTATATATTCATGATCATTTTGAATGACTTTGCAAAAAATATACACACAAATATTTTATGAAACCAAAAATCAGTTTCCTAGCACAAACCTAGTTTATATCATGGTGTATTGAGTCACAGATATTTTGTTGTCATTGTTTTGAATTGTTTTGGCTGCTGGGTTAATATTCAGGGCAGAAAAAGATGAATCTCATCTGATGTAATTTAAGAATAAAGATACCACATGTTGTCATGTCATTGTAAAAAAAAAAAAAAACAGTCGCAATGCTTATTGTCGAGAATGGATTTATTATTCTGATGGAGACAAAGTTAAATAAGTTGCAGTTACGTGAAGAAAGGTTTTTGAAGGACACTTACTTTATACTTCTTACTTTTTTTCCCAGCACATCTTTCATGTGATTAATACTGTTTTTGGATGCACACCTCTTCATGTATTGTCTTCTCCTTTTTTTGCTTTGATTTTTGCTCCAGTTGTATCACTAATTTTCCAAAAGTCATGGTTATATCATGATGAGAGACTCCACACGTCCGTTTTTCTGCCCTCTGTGTTTCTGCAGTGGTCTCCCTCCATCTCCTCATTAACTGATACCTCTTGCCATCCTCTAATAGCTCTTTCTACTGTAGTTCCATGTCATTTTTTTTTCTCCTGAAACTCTTCCTCTCATTGTCTCTCTGCCCTCTGAATTGTGTCTTTTCCCCTGGTCTCACTTTAAGTACTCTTCTTGTCACTTTAAGTACTTACAATACCACTGTAATCCTCCTTAAACACTGTCTTTTTATCCTGTTGTGGTCATTTGCATTACGTTTCCTGCTTTCTCTTGTTTTTCGTTTAACACTTTAGTGGTTTAATATGATTCCCTTGTATTATGTACCCTCATACCTTAACAATCACTTACATTCATACTCACATTGGTTCCAAATGTGTGTACATGCAACAGTAAGGAATATAATCATGTTAGTTTCCTGGACTGGTAAGCTTGGAACTCGTGATCTCCTGGTGGATTGATCACATTTGGCAGAATTTTATTGACAGAGACAGATTGCAGGCCCTGAAAGGTGTTTAGATTCATTCAAACATGAACCGTATGACCAAGCATCCATGAGTGTGCACGTGTGTGTGCACGCTCATCTAAAGTAGGGCTCTTTATGCTTAGCAGATGCTGACCTTCAGCATGTGAGCTCTCTGGAGGGCAGCACTTGTTCCCTCATTTTCATTACTTGTCTTTGCCGTCCCCTCTCTCATTTCCTTCTCCTTTAGTTCTTCTCCTTTTTTTTTTCATTTTATATTTTCATTCTCAGTCAGAAGACTTAAAAACACTCTCACTTGTAGTCACATTTGTCATTTCCTTTTCTTTTTCATGTCTTCTCTCTCAACTTGTTCGCCATCATCTGCTTTTTGAAATTACGCTCATTTTCCTTCTCTGGAGGAGAATGGATTCCCGAACTTATCATGAAATACTCAAGTTTATTATCCACGCCTAGGTTTTTTGCTCTCTTCTTCTCAGCCTCACCGTGCATATCATCTAAGGCAGAACCTTGTTGACTCCCTACTTGTGTACAATTCCAAATAAATTGCACACACAGTAATTTAAACACCAGTAAAATTAGTTTCTGGACTGACCAGGATCATTTTCCATGAACACTAACAGCTGTAGAGTCACAGAACAGTAACATTCACATCTTTAAACAGAGGGCATTGTAATGTTTGAAAGAAGAAGATACTGTACTACCTATCCGACTCCACTGTAAAATTTCTGATATATATTTTCACAATGAGTGCGTAGGGAAGGAGGGCATGGTTTTAGACTCAGCCCTCATCATTTTTATTTCTCTTCTTCACTCTTCCTGTCCAGCATTGATTTTCCCTCTGCAGTCACGTCACTCTTTATGCAAAGATCCTACCCTGTTTAGATTCATCTGCCTCCCTCTTGTCCTTTGGTCATTGGTTGTTTCAAGGAATACTGATGAAAAAAAAAAAAACTCATTGAATTTGAGGAGTAACAATCTCTGACCTTCTCGTAATTTTCTTCTGTCGGTTCCATTCATTAACGCTTCACTGCGTAATTTGAATACAAATATTGATTGTCATTTTCATAATAAAATGTGACATAAATAACCACTACTTGTTTCAAAATTAGGTTGCACCAATTTCAGTAATGCCAGGGTCCAATTTAGCTTGTAAATCTCAAACCGCAATTATTTTTTTGTCATGAGTTTGATTGGTGAATATTGCGGTTAGACAATAAATGTTAACCCTAGCATGCCAAAATTAATTTGTTACCTATCCCTGAAACGCAAGGGGCATGCAGTTATCTGACTTGTTGCCTTCTTATATGCGATTGCAAGGGTTACACTAAAAATACCTAATGGACAAGAAAATGAAATAATGCAATTAAAGCAATTCTAGTAAGAGGTACTTCTGATGTAGCTCATATTTATTTATCAATCAAGTATTAATTCCACATTTAAAAGTAAAGCATGGTTTCAAAACAATGAAATTGCTATGTGCCTGGTACATTTATTAGTTTTATTTCAAGTTGGTTTTTTTTTTTTTTACCATTTATAGGCTTTTAAAATAGCTGGAAAAACAAAAAAATTTGCTTGACTCTAAGTTCCAAACCAAAATACATTTTAGCTTTAAAGTTAGTTATAGCTCTTTTTTTTTTGTTAACTCCTCGGTGGAATCGCAGGGCTGAATATATTAAATAACCAAGTACTATCTATATAGCCCATCAGACACCAAGGGAAACTTGACAGGGATAGCAACAGTCAGAAAGTTATCTCACAAAGAATAAAAGTTCAGTCTTAATGGGATTTGTGAGACTCATTACATGAAATTCTGCAATCTATAAAAGTGCTCTTGTCAATCAGCCATTTTTCACCCACTTTAGTATTGTACTTAACATTAAGACATTAAGCCTCCTTTTGCAGAGCTGATAATGGCCTGGTCCTCTTTTGTTAACTTCACCAAATGGTGTTCAGGGTTTAATGTTATGTCTATGTATTTGGTATGCCTCCTAATCTGGGTAGATAATATCCTTCCTTAGCCTTTGACCCCATCTTCTAAGGGTTGGGCTGGCGCTGATGGAGTATCATGTGACCTCCGGGGTCAGGAGTCGAGGGAGGTTTAGGGGTTTCTAGCACACAAGTACACATGCACCAAGGCAAACCACATTGACAGCTGAATCAACAAACTGCCCTCACTAACATACACACACATACACTCGGACAAACAGTATGCAAGCAGTTAGCTGTTCGGAGGAAAACAGGTTACAGTCTTATTGGCCCCCCCTGATGAAACAGAAATTCTGCTGAGTCAGGCGTCACTCTGAATGACTCAGCAGTGTTCTGTTAACAATTTGTCTATTTGCTGTTCTCATTGTTAATACTGCTCCTTGTACTGTACCTGCACAACATGCTAACACAGCAGCTTTGTGTGGTTTAACTTCATCAAGCAAAGTCAGCCATCAGGCACACGAAAGATTTTGTTTGTCAACCTGCGCTAAGAATCAGTGGTTTATGAATGAATCTTTTTTAAGTTAGCTGTTTTTACAGACTCTAAATCTACATCACTGCCATTGCGAATTTCACACAGGTTGTAATGTCATCAAATTTGAGCATGTGTTTCACTGCATAATATGAGATATTATTATTATTATTATGGAACCAACAGTAACATGTGTGATTTATTTCTATACAAGACAGTTTTCACCTCAAATGTTTCCTAAACCATTTTAATATTTTTAATATACTGTATTAATTTACTAATCCCACACAAGCTGACAAATCTGTTCAAAAAAGTATAATTTTTACTGAACAAGACCACCCCTCTACCCTTTTTTTTATTCCTCTGATACACAATAATCACCCTTCATTATTTCTCACTTAAGCTTATATTGCCTCATTGTTTGGACCATGATGCCTCAGTGATTAAAGCTTTGTAATGAAGTATCACATTAAGAAGATGGAACCGAGCTAAAAACCAGATTAGCTCCAGAGAATTTATCCCACAGTAGCTCCGTTTTCAGTGCCGCTCCCTAAATGACATTAGGACAGCAATAGGGAAACAATTTGTGCTATTAATCTGCTTTATTATGAGACTGTCAAAATATCATGACTCTGACAAAGAGTCTGACACCGTTGAATGCAATTTGAATATATAAAGTACTCTCCAATCTCTCTAAAACCCGTTTGAAACCGATATCAACACGAGGTGAGCTCTATAAAGACTCATAAAGAAGTAACTGAATTAAAGCTGCAGAGGTGTCTCACCTCGTCTTTTCCTTGCTCATCGGTAAGTCACTTTAAGTACCGTCCTCTACTCCCCCTCTGTCTTTCTCTCTACTGTCTACCTCACTATCTCCAACCTTTTGCCTCTGATTTAAAACTTTCTCTTCACATTATTTGTTCCAGCTTGAAGACCGGCTGGCAGGATCTATAGCTATATGTGTGTGTATGTGTGTGTTAGACAGCTGTATGCATCCCTCTTAAAGAGGGAGAGTGAAAGTCTCTGAGAGAGGAGGGCAGGTGCAGATGACATATAACAACTTCTTGTTTCCGCTGAAATCCATTGGAAATCTCTTTTAACCACCAGGGAATTAAAAAGACTCACATTACTCTCAATTACTGTCAGACATGGAGAGAAATCTTCCCAATTATCCTTTCAAATATCTAACCTTTTACTCCATGCACAATCTACATGTATTATTATATTTAAGAAGTCATTTTTTAGTAAGTATGACATTGTTGGATGTCACTTTTTGCTTTTTTTCACCACTTGGAATATTTCCAGCTCTTATTTTGCTTCGATTACTCTCTCAATTATGTTAAACCTGCCGTTGCATGTGCCAGGAAGTGGTTCTCATTCATTACATATGTTTCTATCTCTCTTTTGTTATCACACACACACACACACACACACACACACACACACACACACACACACACACACACACACACACACACACACACACACACACACACAGATGCCATCAGCCTCCTCCTTTGGTTTTAACTCCTCTCCAGCTGTGTGCCAATTTGTCTCCTCCAGAGTCTGTAGGGTTTGGAAGGGGGTGATTAGGAACTAGTACGGCATTTAACCGAAAATGTTGTTGTAGTGTGTGTGTGTGTGTGTGTGTGTGTGTGTGTGTGTGTGTGTGTGTGTGTGTGTGTGTGTGTGTGTGTGTGTGTGTGTGTGTGTGTGTGTGTGTGTATGGTATGGGTTCCATCCTCATTGCCCTGTAATCCCCAGCTGCTGCGCACTACTGACTCGGTTCCTGGAGGGAGAATTCCAAACTTGCCACCGGATTTACAGTGAACTCCCCAAAGATTCCCGTAGGATTTCCACAACATTCTCAACATGGCAACTCTCAGAAGATTGTAAAGCTGGAACTAATGATTGTTTTTATTTAGACCTACCCCAAAAATCATTACTGCAAATTATTCAAAACTTCCACCAGAAGATTCAGAAAGATGGAATTGTCAAAAAATAAAAGTTACGGCCATGTGTTGTGTTAAACTCAGTCCAGGTGCATACAGTGAAATAGTTTGTAGCAAAGCAGTACCATTAAAAACTAAACCTCAGCCCGAACTGTTTAAAGACAATGTATTCACAAGCTACACTTTTAATTACGTTTCCCCTGGAGAATTTAGCGTTATTGCTATGTCCTCAGTGTTTCCTGTTTGAATCTAAATCTTTATATGTATTTGCTATGATGCTCCATCCATCTGACAGGTGTGGCATACATTATAAAGATAGTAAGTCGTACCCTTCTATTGGAGGTGGACCCACTTATACACAGACAACTAAATGTAACAGTTGATTATACCCGCATGAAAGAATATTGCATTTAATTTATGCTAATAGATCCCTTTAAATGCTTCACTGGATGAAGGAAAACTCTCCTCGCTCCTTCTCACTTGTTTTTTAATTATTTACTCCACATTTCACTCTCTCTCCTTGCATTTATCCCTCCTTTCTTCACACCCCTTCTTTTTCCCTATCTTTAAATTGTCTTATCTATCTCATGGCCCACTAGCCTCCTGTGCTTCATGTATTTTTTTTCTGTGTATTTACACATTTGTCACAAACAGTGGGTTCCTAGAATCACAGGTAATAGATGTGCACAAATTGTGCAGATAAGCTACTAATGAGTTAATTATCTGTAAATTTGTAATGGCTTTTTTCTTTCTCCCGCTCACTACCACCCTTTCCCTCCCTTCCTCTTCGTCTTATCTCTTTCTCCTCCATGTTCTGCCTTCTTCACCTCCACTTCACCTCCCAACTGCTCTTATCTCTGCCTCTGTGACTTTATTGAAGCGCTGGGGTCAAACGCTGAGTGACAGATCCGCCAACTGATATGGGCATAGGTACACCAGCTCGGAGGTAGATAGCCCTGCAGGTTAGTTTGCAAGAAGACATCTAGTCATAAAGTGTCTAAAAAGGGAGACAGAGAGGCTGTCAGACATGTAGAGAGACATGGCAGCTGGTAGTTTTGACATGTTGGGAGGCTTTCCAGCAGAAGAGGAGCAGACGAACTGGCTGTGGCTATCAAGAAGAGAGACATTTGAGACATGTAGCCGATATGCTTACCCGGAGTGACTTACAATAAGTGTAGCAAAGTAAGTTGAAATCCAGCAGACAGATGACAGATCAGTTGACAGGCAAGTTGACAGAGAAGCAGAAATGTGTGTGTGTGTGCGTGTGTGTGTGTGTGTGTGTGTGTGTGTGTGTGTGTGTGTGTGCGTGCGTGCGTGTTGTGTGCTAAGTGTGTTTGCATGCTCCAACACACCAATGGTGGTTATTGAGCTAGGAAGGCCAGAAGAAGACATGATGGGCATGCAGTTAGTTAGACACTTTTCACTGCTGACCACCCAAACTGATTCACAGGGGCGTCAGCATGTGGACCACCAGTACTGAGTGTGTGTGTGTGCATGTGTGTGTTGTCTTTGCAACTATTTATGAATGTGGCTGGTCCAGTCTGTCTGTCTCCACGCTGTGTGGATATTATCATTATCTCCAGGCAACAGGCGACAAGTTACCTCTCATATTGGACAAGAGGCTAGTACATGTTTTATTGTGTTACACTGAAGTAACTGAATTTGAAAAAGTGTAACTAATCCGATCTCACTTGTGTGATCACACATGCACAAATGCATAATAAATAAATAAATAAAAGTGTAAAAAACTACAACAAATCTGGAAGTAAAAGGAAGGAAAGGAATGGGACAGATGATAGATTGAGTTTTGGGTGAGAAGCTGCAGACGGATGAAAAGAGACAGAAAGATAAAATGTAATACCTGATAATGTGAGCTATGTGGACGATACATGTTTGTGTACTCGCTATCCACTGGCCACGGGACATTGATATCTATTAACGGACCTGGACTCGATTACCACAGCTGTGTGTGTGTGTGTGTGTGTGTGTGTGTGTGTGTGTGTGTGTGTGTGTGTGTGTGTGTGTGTGTGTGTGTGTGTGTGTGTGTCCCAGTCTACTTAAACCTGTCACATGTCTTGTATTCAGTTGCTATGTGATTCTCAGTGTGAATGCGCTGCTGGCGGGTTTTTTTTTTTCTTTTTAGTGAAAAGCAAGTGTTATCAATAAGTTTTCATTAATTTGTAGTTGAAAAAAATCCTGGAGAAGGGGAAATAAGTTGAGAGTTTGTTGGTAAAGACATGAAAAAACCACCACAAATCAACCAAACAACTTAATTCTAACATTTGTGTTGTCTGAAGTGATTGTCAGAGTGAGGGGTTAAATCTGCTTCATCCCTGATTGCCTGATTGTTCACATATTTATCTTACAAGTTCGCATTCGGAAAATAACATGAAAATAGCAACGCAGTGTTCGTCTGTTCCTCTTGAATAGCCGTAATAGCTTTGTTTCCTATGCTCCTCTTTTTTCATTGTGTTCTCTCCAGACGAGGTCTGTTGGATCCAGCGGACTACCCCATGCAGCCCTGGTCAGGTCATTACCCCGGATCCCCCCACACCCAACAAGTTTACCCTCAGTCCCCATCCTACCCAAACCCCAACTCCCAGTCTGGCCCTTCTTTCTCTGGCTACGTACCCAGCCAGCCGTATGCGCGGCCAGCTGACCCTCGGGGGGTCAGCCCTGGATACTACCCCCACCCAAGGTATTCAAAGGACACTCTTTAATCTGTTATGATCCATAATGGTATACACAGAGGTTACACCACAGCATTATTAGAAAGGAAGGCCTTAATCAGGCAGAAATGTTCCCTTCACACAAGTCTCTTATGCTCCCAGCTCCCAGCAGAGACCCCCCTTGCGGCAAGATGTGCCCCCGTCTCCCACCCCTCCTCTCCGTGGATTACGGTACGACACTATGACACGTGGAGCCGGGGGTGGAGCTTATAGGTAGGGGTGATTTGTGGATGAAGATTATCCCAGGTAATTCCTGAAACCTGAAGTCTATCTTTGTTCTTTGATTCCTTGATTTGAATGTCTGAAACGTGTAAACAAGGAGGACAGTCATCCTGAATGAGTATTGTTATTAGCTTTTCTAAAGGAAGTGGGAAGAGGTTATGTGATTATGATTAACCGCATTTGCTTGTTACACAGTTGTTGATTAGAATTTGAGAGAGATCCAGGTACTGATGCAATTTCAGGATCATTTTGTGGCTTTCTTCAACATAGCATGTCATGAAGAATACTAATAGGCCAGCCAAAGCCAGACATGGACACCTCATGATGAACTACCCTGACAATGTTTTTTTCCGAAAATAAAAGTGACACTAGAAAAATTCACAAGGCTCTGGATAAGTCTGAAAACCTGCTTGATTTGCTGCAGGCAACCGATGGAACCCAGTCCAAACCAATATGGTTATACTGGGGAGGGAGGAAGACAGCAACAGCAGCAACACCAAACCAACCTGAGACAGAAGACCGCCGTCACCGCAGCTGTGTAACTGAACCAGTTCCAGAGGTGGACACGACTAGAGCGAGAACAGCTTTACGTCGAGCATCTTTTCTGCTTTCACCACTCTGATGAAATCGAGCTAGAGCCTCTGAGTAGTGATATTGAATCACCATCGCTATCAAACATTGTCTGCGCCGCTTGAAGTGTATGCTAATACACAGACAGGCAAGGTAAAGGAGGTTAATTATAGAGTGCCATGCGTGATGCATAATGTCTTGTCGACTGAAGTCATTTAAATTACTTGAAATGCTACCAGAGTATAAAATTAGCAGAGTTTTAACTCGCTGATTAACCCGTTTCTTTGAGGAATCAGTTCAAGCCACGGAGGTTAGTGGATCCATTTAAATCGAGGCACACATAGTTTCATATCCTCTGACAGAAACACATGACACCTTTTGGTGTCTGGAACGTTTTGTAAAAAATGACAAATTTATTAACCAGACCAAAGCCGTTCTGTCTCTGTTGACATGGTTACGCTGGAGGGGAGGAGTCAAATGATGCGATTACAACGCTACCTACCTATAGATCTGTCTATCTATCTAACTGTATGCCATTTAAATTGAACACAAAATCAAGCACAGTAACAAATCTTTGATTGTAAAATGCATTTAATATGCATTTAATATGCAGTGTCTTTTTTTTAAGTCAAATGTTGCAGTACTCAAGTGTATCAATATTTTTGTGAATCACTATTATAGAGCAAGTTTGTCTGAATGTATTCTTTGATTACAAACAAAACTTTCTTTCTTCAGTCCCAATAGTGCATTTATGTCATATTTAGTATTTAAGGACAAAAGTTGCAGGACTTTATTAAATCAGGGTTTGGTTTTATTTTTCTCAGTTTGCAGGGAGAACCCCACTCTACCCATCTTTCTAACAGTACAGATTTTAAACTTGTCTGTAGTCTGTTATATCACACACTTGTCTATAGTCTGTTATGTCACACACTAAACCGTCTTAACCAGCAGTGGAAATCTTTAAATCATTTCGCATAAAGAAAGTATAAAAAACGTTTTTAATAATGATTTGATTTGCCTTTTATTGTCATCCAAACTTTGAGTCTCAAAGCAGATGTTTTGAGATATATTTTAGTGCATAACTTAAACCACTCCTGGCTGTTTTTTGACAGCGCAAGTCCTGTTTTTAAAGGATCTGACATTTCCAACCACTTCCATGTAACAAGTGCATTAATGTACAATAAATCAGTGTTGGATTTACGTTTAACGTTTAATTATCAGCTTTATTTAAAATGAGCATAATGTGAATGTATGAAAACCTCTTGGATCTGTGCTGCATTGTGTCATCAGTGATTAAACTGTGGAGTGATGTCCATGAAATCGTTCCATCTTGACTGGAGGTTCACAGAAGGTGACCTACTTTTTGAAAAGTACCATCCGAACGCTAACCAGCCTACAAACTCCCTAAAAGAAGCCCTGTGTTGCTTGTTCTGGGTGAAGATAACTATTGAGTGTTTAATATTTTGTCCCATTCCCAGTAAAACAAAACAAACAAGGCATCAGAATTTGAAATCTTAGGGATGAGACTCATCCACTGTTTCTTCAGAATAACTAAATAATTCGGCTGCTTTAACAAGGCAGCCTTTAATGACCCTGAGGCAATAATAGGAGTCTAACTGTTCTTTTTACAGTATTACAGAGCCTTAGTGCTGCCTAACTCCTCATATTTAGCAAATATATATTATTTTCTAGGAAGGCACACATATAAGTGCTCATCTGTGATCAACAGCACTATAGATTAATTAGCAAAGCTCTAGTGATGCCCAATAAAAGTGGGACCACTCCCTTGCTTAGCAAGCTCTGTTTATCTGCTTCACATATGAAGCGCACACAATTTCTGTTGAAACCGAGCTGTATAGTACACAACTCAAATATTTAGTTATTTTCTAAACCATCAATGCAGTCCTACTAACAGGTGGAGTGTAGCTCAGTGTTTCTGCACGATGCTCAGCAGTATTAATGGCAGTGTTGAAAATCATAGAAACAGTGTGACGATTGGAAGTCATCTCATTTGTTTATTTGCAGCTTTGTTGCAGTTGGCTTGACAGATTGGAAAAAAGACAGAAGGAGGGGGCGCAGGTAGGACAGAGGGGTTAAAGGGATTCAGTCAGTGGAGATGGAAGAAAAGGGAAAATGAAGCAAAACGACACAGAGAGGGAGGAAATTAATAAAGAGGGTTTAAAGAAGCATGTAATAGAATGAAAGTACAGATGGAAGAAGGTGAGAGAGATGATGAAGAAAACCGGCCAGATTTGTGGTTCATGATGGTTGGTTTCAGAGTTTTAAAGAACAGAGCGGAGGAGGATTTGAAAACATTAGCAGCAGGTGATCTACAGAAGAAAAGAGGTTGCAGGCCTCCGCTCACATTGATTGAATGCAGTGAATGACAAATGTGAATTAGATGCTACTGTCATTATTTTTAGCACCACTATGGAAAACAGAACTGATGGAAATGGAAATACTGTAAAAAGGAATGGGCTTCCGCAGATCTCACATAGTCCTTTAGATCATTCACTCCTGGTCTACCTGGTGAACAACTAATATTGCTATTACTGTATACAGTAATTTGAAAATTTGGATCTATTGGACACCCAAAAAATATCTGATTTTAGAATTATTATAACCATTTCCTTGTAACAGAGTAGAATATTTGGTGAACTTCAGGGTGATTGGACGTTCAAGAGGGTAGCAAATGCTGCACCATGACAAAAAAAAAGTTCCACTGTTTTCCAAAAGGTCAGTTTGATTATTTTGGGTACCTGCTGATGTTACTGTGTTGAAGAGCCGTGATCATCCCTGTGACTGTGTTCACAGGAATGATGATTTAAGGAAAGAAGAGGCAGACGTTTTTGGTGTATCTGAACACTGAGCTGAAGGCATTTTATTGTTACTCTCATACTAGTGCACAGTTTATTTGGATGTAACTCTTCACAACTCCACTTTATTTTTCATGTTTTGTGTCTTAATGATAATCTGCATTGTCTTTCCGCTAAACCAGAACCACAGGATGTTTGGCTGTTACCGCCATGCTAGAAAAAAAATGTTTATGTCATCTTTCCCCAAATTTCACTCGCATTGGTTTTACTCACTCATTTATGAATAATTTCTAACTTTCTTCTTTAAGAATTGTGAAGACAGGTACAAAAAAAATACATGTATGGCATGGACAGAATAACATCAAGCATTCTGATGTTCTGGCGTCACAGTATGAGTCGTAAAAACTGAAGGTACAGAAGAGCTTTGGTACTCCTGGTCCTCCTTTTACCAGAGACCAGCACATGAAGGAGCCAACTAAACAATCTGTTTTAGAAGTGAAGCGTATTTGTATTCAACTCTATGTATCCAAAAATCCTTTTATAATGTTGCAACAATAACGATTGTTTTCCTACATTTTATTTTTATGTATATAACATCTTTTTTTTTCATTAAAATATTCATTTTAAATGAGGATTTGCTGAAGATGTCATGCTTTAAATGTTTTAAACCACAATGCATGCCCAGCACATTTGCTAAGGTTAATTAAATATGAGTCAGGAGAAATTATTTCCCTCATGCCCCCCCCCACCCCATTCCATATGCTGCAAGGTGAGTCATTAACATTGCCAACCCAATTTAGTCCATCATTTAAGCAGCAGATAAGTTGTGCCTTTGTGATAAGAGATAGATGTTGGCCATTATTAATGCAAAAGTAATTATCAATTAGAAAGACGAAGATAAGGTACGCTGATAGCAGCGCAAAGTTTTTCTTTTTTACAATTTTTGGCAGAGTACCATCACACTGCTGGGCCACATCCCTCTGGCTGACAGGCATTTAGTCATAGCCTGAGGCCTTTTTGTATTTATCAGACCCGATGGGCGCTGGGTTTGTACTAATAAGACACACAGGCCAGGGGAACGGTTTATCAGTCCAGGCTTAATTAGTATATCCCAGAGCCGTCATCAAATGGATGGGGACAGAGGAAGTTATTAAAATCTCTTTTCGCCACAAAGGTTGAAACATGGTGGACTTTGTGGAAGATGATTCTTTCCTGTGGTTATAAAAAGTTAATTCTAAGCGGGAAAACAAAATTATAGTTATGAATACTCCATTTCATCTCTGAGTCAAAAATCCTCCTCACTGGACTGGTAAATACTGGTAAACTTTTGCCTCCACCTTAAAAGTCACCCCATGAAAGTAAAAAAGCTGCCCGTTCTCTCAGCACCTTGTAGATTTATGCAGTTTTCAGAGGCCTTAATGTTTATCCTTTTCACACTTGGTGGTAGTGATAAAGTGTGGCTTTACATCATGCACACAAGCAACCGGTGAAGAAAGACCAACATCCAGCTACATGAAAATAAACAAAAAAACATGTCATATAAAAATAATATTCTGCTTTCCATGCTAAATTCCTTGTGGTTTTGAAGAAGCTCGCCATTATGGAGTCAATCTCTGTCGTCCACAAAAAAAAATTTTACAGGTCAAAGGGCAACTTAAACCAGGGTTAATCCTGGACTCCAGTAAGCCCCTGACAAAGAAACAAATGTCATAATCTGCCCTGGAAGATATTGGAGAAGACATTTGAGAAAAAGCTGCTGTCATACATCTGGAGAAAAATGGTGGGTGCAAACAGGAAGTTGTACATTTCAGAAAGACACGCTGAAGCTGATGGTTGTCACATCATTTGTATCCAGTTAAGAAAACTTAATGTGATCAGATCACATCTAACCCTGCAGCAGAATGTCTGACTGACTGGCCTCGTGCTGATTTAAACAAAAAAAAAAAACAGTGACGCTGTGTCTGTGAGACTGACACACAGCCCACACTGACTGACTGCTGGTGTAATCACTCCAACACTCCTCTCAGGGCACGCTTGGCACGCTGTAATTATTAACAGTTATTATTAGCAGTTTTAATAATCTTTGAAGTCGGTGTAATTAGGATCTCCTAATAATGAGGGGTTGCTAGTTTGTGGACATTTGTGTGTGTGTGTGTGTGTGTGTGTGGTGTTTGGCAAGTCATTATTCATTTTTTAGCTATTGTTGGCAGTTTGGTTTTGTTCCCTTTTTATGTACACACTTGGCTTTAAGGCGTCCTCAGAACTGACAGACCTAAAATTCTCATTAATTATTGTCAACTTATGATCGAGCTTCCTGCGTGACTGTAGACTCTGGTTCAGAGTCTACAGTGGTAAACACGCATCACATGTATTTTTTTACGCACACACACACATTTTAATCACACATTCACAGCAGCGTTCACATCTGTTGCCCGTGTACACATGTTGAACTAACTGGTCGTTAGATTTGATCATCCTGTTAACCAGTTCAGACAAATAGAGGAAGAGGATAAGTGGAGTCTCGGGTCTCAAAGGTCTACGTCAAGTGGATTTTTAGGAAACTATTCTGAGTTTTTGTGTTTATACAGCTAAATATGTATATGTAGTGGGTCGGGTTCATCTGAAATTTGCAGCATCACATTCTTTGAACAAATTTTTCCTTCTCTGATGGTTCTTTTTCATTCTGAGGCCTGAAGAGCCTGTTTCACTTTCCACTTTCTCATCACGTTAAATGTCCCACAAGCTTTTCCTGGCAGTATACAGGAAGAGAACCGCTGTAGATTAAACTGTTTAATGTGGATTCAACTGAAAATTTGTGAGCAACCGAATACACACACACGCTCAGACACACACACACACACACACACACATACACACACACACACGCAGCAGAGGTGGAAGTCTTCATTACTGTTGTAAGCAATAGTGTTTGCGTGTAAAACTTTAATTTCCTCTCACGTGTGCACAGTAATGACTTGTGGTAACCTTCTCTGGCAGCTGTTTCCTATTTTCCAGCCCTCCGAGCACACAGAGCAGCTCAGAGGTCACCTTGAGGCATCTTTTCTCCTTTGCCAGATCCTCCAAACCGCTTAAGAGTCGAGGGTGACTGGTTTTGCCAAGTTTGATCACTGGGGCACTCTCAGTGGGCTTTCTGTCTGGGTGCATGTGCTGCTGTGTGGGAGCCAAACCCTGTCTCTCGATGCACGTTCAACGTGGGACTTCCAGGAAAGAGGAGAGCATCCAAGAGTTGTACTCAAACAGAAATGAGAGAGTTAACTCTAGTTATATATCTGAAAGTACGAAAAGGTCATCCCTTGAGTTTATTTTCTGATTTTGACTACAGCCTTTGATGCTCTTCAGATTTTTTTGTCAGTGTCAAAATTTGGTCTTTGTGCATTGGCAAACCTGCAAGAAGTTACCAGATCGACTGAATGCAATACAAGGACTCTGTTTGCTGTAAAAACGACGTGTTATGAACCACTTGAAGCTTGAACATGGCACAAAATTCCCCTTTTTGTTTTTGCCAAACTGACAAGAATAATGTTACAACATTTTTATTCATTTTGGCTCTGGGTGTGCTGCACAGGTTGTAGCATATCTGGGGGTTTTTTGTTTTGTTTTGTTTTTTACTTTTTCTTTCATTTTCAAGTACATTACTGTAAATAATGCCTTTTCCCCAAATTAAGAACACTGTTTTTGAATGTTAACACATTTTCCAGTGTCATCCTGACCCGATAGGTCATTAGTGTTTTAAACACACCGTTGGACTCTATAGATTTAAAAAATAAACATCATAACGAAGCATTTACAATTACCCAAATGGTGTTATGCAGTTATCTTCACCTAAGGCGAATTAACTTGACACAGTCATGTCTTATTGTGAAGTGTTGACTGTTAAGACTATGGAAGAGGTCATATTTAAATGAACTAAATGCAAGATTTCTGTTTTAGCCTGCGTGGGATTAGAGTTTAAATCTCTCAAGGGAAAGTTTTAGATCTTGGAAGTGAATAAGGATGAACTGCAGACTCTTTTGATTTGATTCTCATGGTTTATTCCGATGGCCAGAAATTGCGATGCAGCATCCAGAAAAGGTCTTGGTTTCAAATTATTTGTAGAGCGAGGAGCGGCCACTGAACTTTTGCTCATTTTGAAAACATACTGACACAATACCACAAGCTTGTACAAATTTTCCTCATCTTAAGGAAACATACTGTTTCACTGCAACAGAAGCTAGGAGTGTTGTGAGGAGAAGCTGATGAGGACGAGACAACAACCATTAGACGGACAAATTTTATAGAAAACAGGACTAATGCAACAACAAAGTAATTGTCTGCTTTTCTCTCATCTATTTCAAAATCTGCACTGCAAAGTTGCAAAAAAGCAAACCGTCTTCACTCATCTGTTTATTATCTTATCCTTATCTCCATCTCCATCACCCTTATATGTTTTTCTTTCTTCTGCTTGAGCATCTTTTCTCATGTTTTTGTCATAGAGTGAAGTTTAAGCAAGAAATGAAATGTTTGGTTCCGTTTGTTTTTTCTGCAATAATCATTTCGGGAAATAATAACGTGGCTTTTTTTTTTTTTTTTTCCATTAAAGTGTTGCTGAAACTTCCAGCAGAGTCAGGAAGGATTTCATGGACTCTGCTGTCAAGAAATAAACGTCACACATTATGAAGACATTTCAATCAGAGAGAGATGATAGTTGGAATTGTGAAGCTATCAGTCGGCAGATACGACATCACTGCTACTATTTTACTTAATGCTTTAGAAATGTCTTATATTGTTATTTAAAATAAGTATGGCACAATTGTCTGGAATTTTCAGTCCCGTCTAGTTTTGTGAATTCAATTTATTCATAGAAAGCTGAAAACTACCTCATGGTACACACAACATAATAAATTGTAGCTTGGAAACAGCCTGTTCCTGTGATTGTCTTGTTTGAATGTAATGTAACTAATGGTGAACATTTTAAAACTAAAAGGCTCAAAATCACTACAAAACCAGCCCCTATGTACAGATTTGGTTGTGTCACTATTAAATAAACTGCAGCAGGTACGAGTGTAGGTGACAGTTCCAGTACCGTTTCTTGTTTTTTAAGCCCACCACTCCATTTTACTATCAAACTCATTGTCTTTAGAACTGACAGAATTCTCACAGTTCTCTCTGTAGCCACAAAAGACTGAAGAATTCTTTCCCTGACACTGCTGGATCCAATGAGTCAGTTTCCCTGTGTGCTATTATTATAGGGGTGA
>NC_090787.1:8307500-8435000 GCF_040054535.1 Antennarius striatus
TTACACAAATGCAGAGCACAGACAAAGTCCAGAGGACGAGAGACGGGAGGATCGTAAACAAAACGGACAGGTATTTTAACAAACGTTCCTCTACAGAAAACTTTTCTTTTCTGTCTTCTTTAAAATGTCTTGTAAGTCAATCCTTCTTCTGTACATTGGCATAAAAATCAATATATCTGGGAACACTTAGATTATTTTTATTTGACTGTGCTTTGATCAGCTTGCCATCAGTGCTGAATATTGCATATGTGTGCCGATAACAATGTTTTTTTTTCAAATTAAATCTACAGTTATTTATCCGAAATCAGGCTTTTTTTGAGCAAGGAGAAGAAAAAAAATGTCTATAAATGTTTTGGTCTTTATTATAGGATGGAAAACAAAGACCATCAAAAGAAGTTGCCGTCCACTCACAAATCTGTGTTTGTTCTCCTTCAGCTGCTCCATAGTGTGGGCTGATGTATGTACGGAGTTTGACGTTCAAAGGCTGCTTTCCAGCTCACTCGCCAGAATAAATGTTGGAACAGCGAGTTTCTGCACAACAGACATTATGTTGGAACGTGATTGTTTGCTTTTCAACTCACATTTTAGTGTGGTCATACGCTTTTGCTCGACTATCTGAAGCTGATCGTAAGATTTTGTATTTCTTCTTTCTGTATGAACACATCCACTTCCAGCTTTTTATGTAACAGGAGCTCCAAACACCTGACTCAGACGATTGACAGCAGCCAGCTGCTTGGAATATTTAGAGTGTGGCACTTCCAGTATAGTATCACACCAAGACGGCAATGGTCATTCCTGTTAAATTCGATGTTAAATTGAAAGACTGTGCAGCAAAGTTGTACGAAGATGTCTTGGAGTCTTCCCATTATTCAGTGCAGTGAACTTGTACAGCAAGACATCCAAGCTCATCCTACCAGTGTCATCAGTGGTGGAAGAATTCACAGCCACTAAAGCAAGAGCAGTTAGCAAACTTCTTCTGTATGAGGATGAGAAAGTCAAACAAGCTAATAAGTCCATCAAGGGTGGTAGGAAATGGAAGCCGCAGCAAGCAGTGAAGGAGACAAAAGTCCACTGGAGGCACCATGACGTCGTTAGAGTGGTCTGTCAAGGGCAAACAGGACTTGGAAACTTCAAAACCAAGAGGTGGCGCAAAACAAATGCCAAAAGCAGGAGAGGACTTGTGGTGGAGTGGATCCTTAACGCGGCAGAAGAGTACAGACGAGTTAAAGCAATGTAGCTCGCAGCTCAAAGGCAGTGGATCTAGTGGGACGGTGAATTGGAGTGTCCACTTCCCTGGAAAAAAATCTAGGGTAAAGACCAGGGCAAGCTGTCCTTCCTCTTGCAAGCAGTTAATGACCTGTTACCAACCCCAAGCAAGCTAAAGATCTGGGGGAAAGAAGGGGATCCATCCTGTGGGCAGTGCGAAAATTAATGTTGCAAGTAGACAGCAACATTAGTGTGCTACTTCTTGCAGAAGATGGGTTTGGGACCCTGATTACTGAGGAAAGACAACTAGGAGAAAGCAGCGGTAGTGAGACTACCTCAACATGGATATGGCTGATAAAAGCTTGCAGTCCCTGGCCGTGGACACCACCAATCTGAGGTGTTTGAGGATGATAGGGGCGAAACATCAAAGACGGATGGTTTGCAGCTGATGATCCTGAGGTTGATTCTAACAACGCTCAGACAATCCCATTCATTGAGTACCAGCAAGAGGAGAAGCATGGAACATCTATGCAGTGTATACATTACACAGATAGTCTGTCATGTGTCCAATTATAGAAGCTTATTTTTACACATCCATATATTTTAATGAATAAGTGTTGATTTAGATCCAGTGAATGGCCTTTTGATCAAAATTACAGCAAAGTGTCACGGTTCGGTGTGGGTGCTGTGTTGCTCTGCTGTGCTGGGGTGTGGCAGGAGAGGCAAAACTTTTGGGCGGAGTCTCATCTCCACACCTGTCCCTCATCTCAACATCTGGACTTGACCAGGTTTATTAGCCTGAGGCTTTTTAAGCCTGGTTCTCTTTCTTTCTGTCTTAAATTGTTTTGTACTCATGCTCTTGTGTCTTGTTTAGTGGTATTCTTAGGTTTCGTTGTGGTTCCTTGATTTCTGATTTGCCTGATTAAACAATGGATGAAAACTCCTAATTCTGTTCCTGACACAAAGATCTTGCAGAAAATGAAACTTTTTAGTGTCTTTGCACCAAGACACATAAACAGAACATTTTACAATTATTTACACACACACACACACACACACACACACACACACACACACGCACACACACACGGGAGGAATCTGTGTTCTTACACATCAAAACACCGAAGCTGCAGAAATGGATTTCACCTGGTGTGGGTAGAGTTTCATCCTTTAAGTCATGAGACTTTATTAGCTGCTTAAAACATTAGCGCAGAGGGAGTTTCCCTCCACTCAGAGTGCTGCATTCCTCAACACACACACACACACACACACACACACACACACACACAGAAACCCAAACCTTCATTTTCCATCCTTCCATCTCCAAGAAGCCAGCCTCTCTCCATTGCTCTATTACACCAGATTCACACTTCGACTCCCTCTCTCTCTTCTTCTCTCCGTGTCAGTCAATCCCTTGCTCACTCACTCACTCACGCACGCACACACACACACACACACACACACACACACACACACACACACACACACACACAGAGTTGGTGTAATGTTACGATGTGGCCTGTTAACATTCCCAGGCTGGCCATTGACGCTTTCCAGATTGTGCTGTTTATACAAACGCTACCACAATGGAGCAGCGGAGACAGAAGAGGTAAGGGGATGGTGGATTGAGGCCGTGCTGTAAATTATGAATAAGCAGGCAGACCTGACATGCAGGGAAACGTGGATCTGTATACCCAGAGTAACACACTTTCATTTGCAGCTCTGGGCGCATGTATATCCACCTACACAATTGGAGTACGTCCTGCAGAAGGACGCTCGGCTTTTCGTATCTCATTAAACTGTTGAAATGCCAGCCTTGTTAAAGTGGCCTTTTTGATTTAATTGAGAGGCAGAGTGTAAATAAATGCTTCAGTCCAGTTTGTTTTCACTGGTCTCTGCAGCGCTGTGCTCTCATTCAAGACCAATTCATCAAGAAGCTATCACCGTCATCAGTTTTTCTCCATTTCTTTGCGTTTATCTTTTATTTTTCGTCTTCAGTTCATTTTTCTTGTGCACTTTCATTTTCCGTCTTTTTCGTCCTCTTAGTATGTAAAACAGAACTAACTGGGGTGATCCCCAGCTGTATTTTAAGCGGGCAAAATGAGTGAGTCCCATAAAACAATAAATGTCTGTGAGCCGTTGAGGAAGATGTGGTGTGTCGTTCTTAATTCTAGTAACTCTCTTCCCTGGTTTTTTATTGTGGCTGCACGATTAGATCCCACCCACACAAACTATCTGTAAAATGTCAAAATGTGCAATGTTAGACAAAACTGAAATATCTGATCACTCAGTCTTTCGTCAATATAGCAGGTTTAAGATATTTCTCTGGCACTTCACTATGTTTGGATCACTTCAATACTTAAGAAGAAAAACAATTTCTTCAGGCTTTAGTGTTTGTTTGTGCCGCTCATATATTTTACAGGCATTGCATAATTTTTACAGAATCAAACTTTGCAAAAATAACTTGCAGGCTGTTTCAAAAGATTTGCTGTTTTTAAAAAAAATGTTTCCAATCACAGGAATGAAAGTTTGAGATTCTTCTTTCTGCCATTTTTGTTTGGTTAAACAATTGTTGCAAAGAGAATCTCTGAAGAAGAATGTAGATATTTTTATTTCCAATCTTACGTAGGTTTTGTAAAAGGTCCTGCTGATAAAAAATCAAATATTTATTAAATCCTTGTTCAATTGCCTCTATAAAAGTGTGTGTCTGGCACAAATGTAATATCGTACACAGAATAAACTCCTCCACTCTTAATCTGCTAAGACATTTTTCATTCAGTGAACACATAAAAAAAAAACAGAGGTGGAGGTGGATGACAGGTTTTATCCTGCAGAATGACCTCCAGAAAAATACAATGGAGAGGAAACACAGCTCAAGAGGCTGAGGTGTGGATCATGGACCACAAAGTCAAAGTAGATTATAGGAATAATACAAAGACAAGTATGCTTTCTATGTATGAATGCATTTAAATCTCAGTCCTCAAGTGGAGTCAGAAAGATTGACCCATTCAGATAGAGATAAAAAGATGTGTTGTCTTGTCATTTTAGCCTCGTCTATCTTCCCTCTCCACTTCCTCTCCATTCATTACACCTACTCCAGTTGTTCTCTACCTCTCTGACAGATACCCAGGCTTCTCCAACCACAAACAGCTTGCAGTGAAGCAAAGATCCGAGAGTGCATGCTCAATTGCTCGCTCACGCTACACACAGACCGAGCCACTCACCCGTGCAACCTCGCAGACCGACAAGGAAATGTGGTCCACACTCAAAAACAAACACAAGTAAACACAAAGCCATACACTCTTATATGGGTGCAAATGTCACACTCTAAATCCTCTCATTTCCTTTTTCCTGTCGCTGCTCAGTCAGGCGTGTGTGACACTCAGAGTGCAAACAGTCTGAGCAGGTTTTGCAAGGCCTCACACACACATTCACACACACACACACACACACACACACACACACACACACACACACACACACACACACACACACACACACACACACACACACACACACACACTGAAGGGATTTGCTTTCAAATATATGCACACTGGCCCACACATTCACACCCCCATGGATGCTAAAGATGTGGTTCAAGTCCTGCCAAGTGACCCTCACAGCTTCATCACAGGTACCAGTTGTTCCTGAATGGACACATTTGAGAATTGGGTAATAACGAGGTCCGAGAAAAAAAACGGATATATATGTCAACTCTGTGTGTGTGTGTGTGTGTGTGTGTGTGTGTGTGTGTGTGTGTGTGTGTGTGTGTGTGTGTGTGTGTGTGTGTGTGTGTGTGTGTGTGTCTGCTGGTCAGACACACACACACACACACACACACACACACACACACAGACAGTCGTCATCACCAGCAGCGTGCCCATGTCTGCCCTTCCTCCAAATATTCCTGTGTTCAAAATCTCTCAGTGACACTAAGGAACATGTTTTCATGGCATCATTTTTTACTGATAAATCCACTTTTTTTTAAATTCTGCATTCATTTTTTCCGTGTGTAAAGGGTCTGAAGATGAAATGCATCAGAAGTGTTTGCAGACAACAGGACAAACAGACTGACTCGATAATGACAACACACGATGAAGGACTGTAATGACCCACTTGGTGCTTCCTGGTGTCTGGTCAGACTCTCAACATGTATACAAAACTCACAGTCACATATTAGATTAACAAACGCATGCCCATGAGAGTTGTGCTGACATACAGTGAAGGCTGTGTGAATGTCCATTAACACTGTGAATAAATGAATATGCTCATGAGTTAATTTAAAATATCACAAGCACCGTATTGATCGCTCCATATTGCATTGATGACCACATTGACCGGGATAACCTCATTGTCTTTTCCACTCATGCAAACATGGATACAAACACAAACTCCTACACTTTGCTGCAGGCTAACATTACACATACAGGACCTATGAAAAAGCTCCATATTTAGTGTACTTATTATTTTTTCATGAAATCAAATTAAGTTTCTGTCTTGACAGTGTTAATGTAAAGACATCATTTTGGGTTGTATTGGAGACTCAATTTCATTTTTTCTAATGAGTTTTTTTGACTTTTTTTCACGAGAATAATGAATAAGCAGCTCAAACTTATTACTGGTTCATTACTGTTACGTTTGCATCACTGACATTTGTCTCCTACATCGCTTTTGTGTGAGTATTTAAATCAGCACAACTTTGAATGCCTAATGCTAACACTTCGCATAAACTTCAGGTATGCAGTATCAGAGAAGTGGGTACAGTGATGCTATGATACTACGTGTGAAGAAGATAGTTCCGTGCCCTAAGCGAGGCTGACACAAGTTGAGTCCAACACTGTGGACACTGTAAGCTGCCTCTTAGTTCTAAAGTTCAGATGTTCTTTAATTCTTGTAAGTCTGCATAGACACGCAGAAGCAATGTTGTCATTGAAGTCATTGACAATGACCTGTTTTCATTTAGGTACCACAGGAAAACGATTTAATTCTAACTCTGGGCACTGTCATATTCCAACCTTAGTGGAAAAACTTGGTTTCCAGGAAATCCTTTTGGAATTAGATCATATAAATCAATTCTCCGTAAGTCCTGGAACATTTACATCACAAACAGGGAACAGATCACCATAAACTATACGGGTCTGATTTACTACAGAGAGGATTAGTTTTCCTTGTTGCTGTATGACAAGTTCAGAATTTGTTAGCGATAACCTCTTTGTGACGTCCTATTCTTTCATTTCTTCGTGGACGAGATCGCTGAGGCCTTGTAGCAGCCTTAGAAGAAACATGACTGCGACACTTTGGACATTGATCAGTGTCTTATAATTGGCTGCAGATCTTACAATCATCTGGAGGTGAGCAGAGGAAAGTGTGTGAAAGCTGTGCTCACATATGCGTGTTTGCTTGTGTTGCTTTGCCTTACGCTGTGCACCAGCACTTTGGACACACTCAGCCTACATGAGCAGCTGCGTAGGCGGACCAGGAAGACACGTACTAAACCTTCTACTACAAAATCGAATGTTAACATTAGCGAAGGTACAAGGGGTTGTGTATCTGTGTGTGCATTCCTCGTACAGATTACTGACTTGTCTGATTTTTGTGTGTTTGTGTGTTTAGGGTCTTGCTGGCGTGCAGTTCTCTGTGTATTTAATGAATGAGGAAGGGCAGCAAAGGTTGAGCGCAGTGCTTGCTCCACAGCTGGCTACGACGTATCATAGCAACTCCACATGAATAATAATCATAAACACACACAGACACACAAACCCATACACAATAACGAGACATTCTATTCCAGCTACTCCTGTTAATCTCTCTCAGCTGTCTCTGCTCTCCACTGAGATCCAGTTTACATTAATCATTTATTTACTTTGTCATTACTTAAACCGCGATTTAGACTTAAAATGTGTTTGTTTCTTTTTCACTGTGCTATTCCACTTGTTTTTGATGGTTGTATTTGCACATAAAAGCCATGGTATTTCTTCTGCTTCCAGAATACTGAAACCCACATTCATTCCTCAACACTGATTGGAAGGTGGAGGTCAGGCAGTACGCAGGTTGTACCTTTTCTTTGAATCTGAAAAGAGCACTGTTGTTCTCAATTTAACATCTGTTTGTTTCCTAACCTGATTAAAAAAACTCACAGGTTGTAATTTTGAGTTCATTTTTGGGAAGGTCTGGTGTGTTTGGAATTCTTTGTGACATGGAACTCAACACCGACCCCCCATCCCTGATGGGACTTCTCACATTGCTCTGATCAGCTCTCACTGATGAAAATGTGTTTCCACTGGAGGCACATTAAAGCCCACAGCGCCTCGTCCGACAAGCTGTGAATGAACCTGGATTGTATCTGTTTTCTGAAATCATCAGAGCAGCTGGTTCCTCTCTGGCTTCACCCAGTCCTTACAATCTGGACACATTTCTTATTTCTTCATCTCTATGTTCTACATTTTTGTGTTTTGGAAATTTGACTAAATTGCGAGAAAAAAAAAAGAAAAAAGAATTGCTCAATTTATTTCCACAAATCGTTTTGTGTGAGGTAAGCTGGACAGACAAGAGCATACTTTTTCCACCTCGGCGAATGTTTGAATGCTACTTAAGGCCCTTTTTCTTAAGTCTGCCTAAATTTATGATGACCCTTTGAAAGAATTTGAGCGTATCTTTGGGAGTTAACTACTTCATTTACCTTGTATCTACAGCTTATTTTCCATTTAGAGATATGACGTCATGTATTACTGTGACAATGATATCTTTTACCCTGAATGGTGGTCTGCAAAATATCTGTTGGGCTACTTCTCTGCTTCTCCGGTGAAGCAGCACTCACAATTTCACTCACAATCCCAATTGGTCAAATGTTGGTGAAAACAGCAATTTTCCAGTACTTTTAAGAAAAACTGTGAATCCCGGAAGCAGAGTAGTGGTTGAATTGAATGCTGCTTATCCATTTGGCTTTCAGCCAAAGCCCATAAACACGTTTTCAAGAAGCCAAAACATGTTTAAAAATCTGCTATTTTAGAATTGAAACCAGCAGCTGAAGCTGTAAAGTTCGGCCATAATTTATGAATGAGTGAGACAAGATTTTAATTTTTAAAAGTTGGGTAAACATATTGTGAAAGCTACAAACTGAACTGAAAACTGAAAAATAGTTCTTCTAGAAGTTGGAATTAAAGACGGACATGAGGGATTGTTTGTCACACACTTCTTTCACATACTTGACCTTTCGTCATCTCACTTTTCAACTGTTGCTCTCTTTTCTCTTCCTCTTCCTCCCTTCTGTCAGTGGAACACTCTAGTGACTTCTACAATGCCCCCCCCCCCACACTCAATCACCTCTCCTTCCTCTCTATCTGCACCCTCCGGTTTCATAGGCTCAAAGTGCAAACAAACAAAGTCCAACGGGCATGCGACTAAATAATCGACCCGTGTTTGAGAAACAAACAAAGACCGTGAAAGTACGGAAGTTTTTTGCAGCGCTTCTAATCTTGCTTCCTCTGAACATACACACAAGAATCGAAGAATTGAAAAGAGGAAGTTATTGACTCTCCTGACAAACATGCACACGCACACACACACACACCTCTCCTCAGCAACATGGTTTGCTGTTCTGTGAGGTGAATGAATCAAAGAACCATGCAATGGTCATTTAGCAGTATACAAATGTATGTACACAGGTGCAAAGAACCCGTCACAAGGGATGAGGTCACCTGTAGTGTTTTTGTCAGTGGGAGGAAAAAGAAGAACCCAGAGAGAAGCCACACAGACATGAGGACGATATCAGAACAACAGAATGGATCCACATTCTCAGGCAGGTTTGAACCCAGGCTGTTCTCAATGAGAGGCGACAACACTCCCCACCGTACTTCAGGGCCGCCGCAGGATAACAATAATTACCTCCTGAACTAGAAAATACTGACAGACCTCCACCAAACAGGCAGCAAGCACTACACTTTGAATCTTAGGAAAGAGACAAAAATAATAGTCTGATGGTCAATACAACAGTCAGCAAATGAACCATACCAAAGTCACACCGTTCAGAAGTGAAGTTTAGTGAGTCTCTGACAACTCCAGCGTGTTACATCCAGTGTGTTACATCCAGCGTGTTACATCCAGTGTGTTACATCCAGTGTGTTACATTCAGTGTGTTACATCCAGCGTGCTACATTCAGTGTGTTACACTCAGCGTGTTACATTCAGTGTGTTACATTCAGTGTGTTACATTCAGCGTGTTACATTCAGTGTGTTACATCCAGTGTGTTACATCCAGTGTGTTACATTCAGCGTGTTACATTCAGCGTGTTACATTCAGTGTGTTACATTCAGTGTGTTACATTCAGTGTGTTACATTCAGTGTGTTACATTCAGCGTGTTACATTCAGCGTGTTACATTCAGTGTGTTACATCCAGTGTGTTACATCCAGTGTGTTACATCCAGTGTGTTACATTCAGTGTGTTACATTCAGCGTGTTACATTCAGTGTGTTACATTCGTTAGTCGGAGCAAATGAAATGGTAGAATTTCGAAGTGTTCAATAAAACCTGAAACTGTTGTCAGATGAAGTTCAAACCAAACAATTAATCATTGAATCCTGACCTGGTGCTCACTGTGGTGATGTCACCATGACGACTTCACTCAGATCTGCCTCACACCAAATGAAGTAATACAATGTGATTCTGGATACCTCTGAGCTCATGTGTTTATCATCAGTAGTTTATGAGTTATCAACAACTCAACAACAACAATACAGTGTGTACACCCGCGCCTAGATCTGGATCATGATCCACATCTGGACGCAATGATGCAGAGTGGAGGAACATCCTGACTTGGAATGTCTGGATGTTTTTGAGTGATTTATATTGTTATACTGTATGTTCATGAAATAGCAAAAGACTGCTGAAAAATAGGAGAAAAACACTGGTGACAGAAGGAAGCTTTAACAAACTGACACTAATTACAGGTGTGAGAACAGATTCTGCAGAACAGGGACTACTGACATTCACTTCTGTTGTCCACATAATGCGTTGTCATGGAAATATCTTCTTTTTTTTGGTGGCGTTAGCTCATTAAGCTAAATTAAGTCATTTCTAGTGCACGCATGTAGATCAGGGGAGAAAGCTGAATACAAAAAAGAAATTACACCCAAAACAGCGAAGGAACAGATCGTAATGAAGGCAAGAATGAGAAAAAATAAGAAGGAAAAATATCTTCCGCTGTTCCTTGAAACTGAGGCCTGTGGACTGAGGCCACACTAATGTGGATACAGTTGAAAGGGGAAATGATACTGGGGAGATCTTTGGTGTTTTCAGATCATTAAAAGTTTGTGGTCAACACAAAATTGCCAAAACATCTTTGAGAAACTTAGATTTCTTTGACTTTTTTAACTGCATGTCGGTTTCTTAACAGCAGAATTCTTACTGTGTGTGTGTTACAATTCATTTTTTATTTTCTGGATAAAGGTCTCAACTGTCACTTCTCATTGAGATGTGCACAGATCATTTCACAGTGGAGAGACAACTCACCAAGACCCACTAAAATCTTGGTTTTGTCTTCATTGGGAAAATCATTCCTTTGACTATCGTATCTGAATTTTGTGTCTGCAGTGGAACCAGCTCCCGTCCTGTAAAAATGACTTTAGGCTGGTCTGATCTTATGACATATATCAAAGTCTGTACTTTTTAATATCACTCAGTTGGTATGGAATAGTTAGTACTTTATTTAAAACCTGCTGTCATATTTTCTGTGACGTTCAACATGATGCACCAGAAGAAAAAAAACAACAACAACTAAATCAGTCTGCTAAATGCTAAATGAGTCAGTGACATATTTCAGTGGATTTATGGTGTAAACCCTGTATACCTGTGTCCTGTATGTGATTCGCAGACTGAAGCAGCTGTGTGGGAATTAACTTAAGCCTTGGCTTAAGTTTAACATTTGAAATTTTGCCTGATCAGCGTCATAGCTATAGTTTTTTCAGGGCTCAATTCTGATATTATTATAAAATTAACTTTTCAACCCCCCTTTTGTGGATTTAGTCCAGTATGTACAGGAAGAAGGTGTATTAATTAATGAACCTTTATGGGCATGTGAGCATTAAGTCATGAGACATGAAATAAAGAAAATGTGGACTGTGCTTTCACCATTCCCTTTATCGCCTGTGATTTCTGTGTGATTCATTATATTCGCCTTCTCTTTGTTTTCTTTCTGCTCTCCTGCTCTCTTTATGTGTTTTTTATGTTCTGTTCTCTTTCTCTTCTATTACTGTCTCTTTCTTCCTCCGTGATTTCTTTTTTTACAACCTCATTTTCCCTCCCTCTGAGAGAGAAGGAAAAAAAAACAGAATGTTGAGTTCATGAGCTCATTTGCTTGTTTATATTCATTTATTGAGATATAAACCACTGATGGAGTCCAACCGGTCCTCTCCAGCTGCCTGTTGCTGGTGTGTGTGCTTGTGGACCGGCGTGCACACGCTCTCTCTTAGGAGGATGGAAATGAACTTTGAAAGTGAGCCACAACTTTTTAATGTCTCCTTTTCTTTTGAACTCACTCATATTATCCGGCGCTCCCTGCCTCTGCTGTTTGTCTCAGTGCTTGCCTATGACTGCATGTATAAGCGACCTGGGCATCTCACCAACCTTTTGTAGCTGCAACATTTCTGGTATCCCAGTGGTCCAGCAGTTTGGCATGTCTGCTATGCATCATTAACGACCACTCTTAGACACGTTCCATTTGTTTTCTGATACATTTAGATATTTAAAAACGAGTTCTTGACATTTCAGTGATCTGTGCCGTGCTAAGCGACACAAGGTGTTGATGTCAAACTATAAAACAAGTACTTGCTATAAAGTTTCTGCTTTATCTACACTGAGCGCTCTAAATGACAGAATTTACAGCTCTAATGTGAAGGTTGTGAGTAGACACATCCTCCATTCTGCCTTTGTGTTATTAAAACGCATCCAAACACAAATCAGTGTCCAGGAGCTGTTGCCTCGTTCTTTAATGATTGTGCTATTTCTGTAGATGTTCGTCTGTCATCACCTTGATTGATTGCATCAGCACAACATATAGTCAGTGCATGCCTGGAGGCGGGGGCCAATCTGTTATATCCAATTAATCTGTCTTGCATTACATTAGATGTGGCGGAAGTCTATCTTGATGGGTGAGCACCTGATGATTTAAAAACCTCAATGCTGTATTTCTAGGAGTTTCACTTGGGGTGATTTTGACTTCATTTGGGGCTTTATTTGTATTTCAACTATTTATTTACTTTCATGACCTTTAACACCTACAGGGTGTTGGTCTGTGGGAACAACTGTCCACTTTGTACTTATATTGGCGGTGTGTAACGACCACACAGCTCCAGTCAAGTTTGACTTGATTTGACGGTTTGTGCAGCAATAAGTGTGTCTTTTTTTTAGAACATAATTCAACATTTTTTATTATAAATAGATCATAATGACACAAACAAAAGTTGCCATTAATTTTGCATTCCTGCCTTTGGTTTTTAAGCGAGGCAACTGATAGAAACGTATTCGAAGATGTGGGGAAAAAAGAAATCGCCTCTTATAAAACAGTCGACAAATGATATGATGTCAAGTTTACACAGCTGCTGTACCTGCCTTCCAACTTATGTTGCCTGGTAATATCCTGAGCTGTGTTCTAAAAAAAACACACACAATGATGCTTTTATTATGAGTTTATGTTGCTGTTAATGGTGCAATAGTCCAACTGTTTCATAGATTGCTTGTGTCTCATTTAACAGACGTGTCAAGACATCAGTCTTTGCTGTGTGTGTTTGTTTGTCTGAGGTTAAAACATAAAATCTTATCCATCCAGAGATGTGTGTGTTGCCTCTAAGTGGGTGTTAATTGATGCATTCTCTTCTTTTGTCTGTTTAATGGAAAAGCACTTCTCATTAAACTGTCACTCATGAATGTGTATTTGTGTGCGTGTGTGCGTGTGTGTGTGTGTGTGTGTGTGTGTGCGTGTGTGTGTGTGTGTGCGTGTGGAACAAGAGAAAGGAAGAAAGACGGGAGCAGGCCATTATAATACAGTGTGAAAGGAGAAGAGAGAGGTTCTAAAAAGGGGAGCCGAGGGAGGGAGCGCCAGAGAGGTGCAGAACAGACAATTACAACAATTAGCGTGCCATTTAAAAAGCTTTCCTTCAAAGCTGTTTGATATTGAAATGAAGAAATGCGTCTCTGCAGGAGGCTGCTGGGAAATTAGCCTAACAATGTGCTAACCGACACACACACACACACACACACACACTTGCTCTCCATCACCTGTTGAGGCTTCTTTCCTCGCTTTCCCAATTCAGTCATTTTCAGTCATTAGAATTAATTTACATTCAATTCTTTTCAGACCAATTCAGTTAAGCTTCATGCATTTGAGTTTGGTGTGTCGTGCTAATGGTGAATTTACTGTGTTGACAAAACATACAGACAACAAGATTAAGACAACACTTTTCGATTCAATCAGTTTCCTTTGTTGTCTGTTAAGGATTTTGATTTGTACATAAACATTAACAACAACAAGGTGGTATGATGAGTAGCTCTGATTCTCCATTCATTCATTCATTCATTCATTCATTAATTCATTCATTCATTCATTCATTCATTCATTCATTCATTCATTCATCTTCTGGAAGACGAGATGACCATGGTTGTCTTCAGCTGCTTATCCAGAGTTGGGAGTCACGGGTTCTGCTGGAGCTTATCCCAATTGACTACGGGTGAGAGGCGGGGTACACTCCGGATGTGACGCCAGTACATCACAGGACCACACGAAAGACATACAACCACTTACGGACATCTTGGAATGACCAGTTCATCAAAGCTGCATATATTCGGAGGTGGGAGGAAGCAGGAGAACTCAAAGAGAACCCATGCAGACATGGAGAGAACATACAAACTCCACCCAGAAGGAAATTACACCCTGAACCTTATTGCTGTGACACACAACAGCGCTGCCCACTGAGCCACCAAGCTGCCTCTTTTTCTGATTCTGATTATTTAAATATAAAGACAATGAAAGTGATGAAATCAATCATTGTATGTACACATTATTATAAAACATAATTCTGCAAATCTCATTTTAATGCCATTTAATTTCTATTTAATTCCCTTTATGTTTCCACAAAGCTGAAAAAATTGCATTTAATTGTACAATGTTTATTAATGTTTTAAAAGTGACCAAAATACCACATCGGTCAAAGAAGAGGAAATCAATGAATGTGGAGACTTATAGGATGAACGAGTGACTAAATATAAAAGTGGGACATGGAGGGTGTACTACATGTCCCAGCATGCCTCCCTGGGTCAGCGAGATCAGACAGAAGCAGGTGGCAAATGGGGTTACTGAGGTGTTCTACTTCCCTTATTGTTGAAAAGTCGGCCTAGATGGGACAGGATGGGTGAACGGTGGACAGATGAAACGATTTTTCTCATTATTTAAGTTCTTCTTTCTACATCTCATTGCTTTGACTTAGAGGTTCACACACAAATATGGGAGTAATAGAGGTCACAGTGATGGTTGAGACAGATAGATAGACCCATTGTGTTCAGGTCTGTGTGTGTGTGTGTGTGTGTGTGTGTGTGTGTGTGTGTGTGTGTGTGTGTGTGTGTGTGTGTGTGTGTGTGTGTGTGTGTGTGTGTGTGTGTGTGTGTGTGTGTGTGTGTGTGTGTGTTTAAGAGTCACAATCCATTAGTCTTGATGGAGTGGGGCAGCAGTGGGGGGTCACACCAAGAGGCCAACTGTGTTTATCAGTAGTTGACCATTGTTTACCCAGGAGAAAAGAGTTGTGTTAAAGCTCCTTATGTTTGTCTGTGTGTCCTTGCATAATAACTTTCTTTACGACAGGTTTTCTGTTTCTATTTGACTCTGTCATACATCTATTTCCTAATCTTTCATGTTTTTTTGTGCCGGACCGACCTGCTGACTGACAAATTAGTCTCTATTTAAATGGCAATCTTGCTGAACTAGAATCTTGAACTCTGCAAGGCCAGCTGGTGTAGTCACTGGGCTCTTCGACTATGTGGTCGACTTATTGACTGACTAACTGACCAGCTGAATGACTAAGTGACTACTAAATACCCTTTGCAGTGGCAATTCTTCACTGACCATTTGTCTTTTGTCTGTTTTATTACAGCGCCATAAAACTCAGGAGTGAGAGAAGAACCCTAAAGACATGGAGCTGTAAATAGAGAGTTGTGTGTGTATGTGTACACGCATGTGTGTGTGCGTGTGTGTTTGTGTGTGTGTTAAAGTGAGAGTGAGAGAGATGCTTCATTAAATCCTTTGTATTACATCCGGTGCCTTTTTGTAAGGCCATCCGCTATAAAGAAGGGAAGGAGAACCTGATTGTAGAAGAGAAAAATATAAAATACTGAGCTGCAGCGGTCTTTTTCAATGTCATCAACCCCCACTGCTACCTTCACTTCCATCTCCATTCTTGTTTCTTGCCAATAAATCTGCACAATCTACAGTTATCTCAAGAAAAAGAGGTTGCATCTTGGAAATAAATTTTAAAAAAAGAAGCTGAAAGAATATGAGATTGAATTTGGGAGAGAGTATCAGAACTGAGGAGCAGTTCACATGAAGGCCCTCTCACCTAAAAAGGCAAAACGTTTGCTGCATCCTGGTCGTTTGTTTTCTAGCTTTGTTTTTGACAGCAGGCTTCAGTCTGTTGTCATATAAGAAGGCAAGATGCAATGCCAGTGGAGACAGGTCTTTATTCTCCACCAGTGCAGAAGTAGCGCTGATTTAGATGCTCTTTCACATAAGGAATTACACCTGAACTAGTCTGGCCACTAACGTGGAACATTTATGCATTTTTGCACATGTCCTCTGTGTGATCAAGAAGTCTTACTGAATTATAGGAACTAGTGAAATATTTTTTCAGTGTTTCATGAAAAGACTGGACAGATGATTTAAATTGTCATTTCTCTGTTGGGAGTTTCAGTGGATGCAAAAAAACCCCAAAACATTACATGGATTATGATCATTCTCACTCATGTCCCATAATCTCAAAACTGTATGTATCTGATCTAGCACCACATGTGAAAATAACTCAGGGTTTTCTTTTGGGTTTTGTTTTTGAGTTTACATAACCCAGAATTAAAAATAAATCTGACTTCTGCCACATTAAGGTGAACAAATCTGGATTTGGTCTCTTCAGCCTACTGATATGAAACCAGC
Organism: Antennarius striatus; assembly: GCF_040054535.1. NCBI lineage: Eukaryota > Metazoa > Chordata > Actinopteri > Lophiiformes > Antennariidae > Antennarius > Antennarius striatus. Next base: position 8,323,893 of record NC_090787.1, read on the forward strand.
TGCGGTTTTCTCTGGTCTTCAATGAGAGCTGAACTTCAGCGGTTGCCATTCCCTCATTGACCACAAATGGCAACACTGATCCTGAAGCAACCGCACCAACAAAAATCATACATTTGAACAAGACTCAAAATAGCAATGTTTGCTTTGCTGGTGTGTTTTCAATTAGTGTACTTGAAGATTAAATGATGAAAGATTTTGAGGGACTAACCAATATGTTCGGTATGCAACCAGAAAAAAGAGAAAGAGAAGATGAAATCTGTTCAAAGCTTTTGAGTGGTGTCTTCATACCAGAACAGGACAAGAGACTGATGTGAAGAAAAAATAGAAGAGTGAAAAGAGAGGGGACCATTGGGAAATTCAGATAACAAATAAAGACTGCATCCATGCGTGAAAGAGAGTGATTTACAGTGATTTTTTTTAAAATCTCAGCACACACACTCAGACAAATTAGTACCTACGTTATAGAGAATCAAATTATCACAATTGTTACTACTGTGAGAGAAAACCAACCACAACTCAACTTTAGTGAGAGATGAGAAACTTTTATATTCAGTGGCAATGATTTTCTTTGTCGCAATATAGTAAAAATATTGTATTTATTTCTTAACAAAAATGTATTAATTAGATCTTTCCTGCTGTACCCTTATTGTGTCAATCCTTGCTCATTTGTTAGGCTGCTATTGACAGTGGACTGATTCAGACCCCGGCCTGCGGGCTGGATAACTGATCACAAAACTGAACAGGATTTCAAGACAACACTGTTGTTGTTGGGTGGGTGTTTTTATTGTCTAGTCACAGCGCCTGAGGCCTGTCAGCCATGTGTTTGATTGTTTGACCCAGATTTCAGGCTGATATATTAATCTAACATGATCACTCATGTCCTGTCAGAGATCTGAGGTGAACTGACATCAGTGTGTGTTACACTCCCATTGCCGCCTGTGCTTTCCTGTTTGAAGGCACACAGACAGAACTGTGTCCAGTGCTGTAGCAAAAGTGTCCTTACGTGTGTGTGTGTGTGTGTCACCAAGCTATTCAGTCCACATAACTGCATTACACGCTAGTTTTTATGCATGTATTTATGCATGTGTGTATTTGGTTTGTGTTAACACATTTTAGTAGCAATGGTAAATGAAACAGCTGCTGACCCCCTCCAGTCTCTGACTTGTCTCAGATGCTGTTCATCAGCCATTGCTCCTCAATTAATTAATAACCACTTATGTATCTATGTATCTGTGTGTGTGTGTGTGTGTGTGTGTGTGTGTGTGTGTGTGTGTGTGTGTGTGTGTGTGTGTGTGTGTGTGTGTGTGTGTGTGTGTGTGTGTGTGTGTGTGTGTGTGTGTGTGTGTGTGTGTGTGTGTAGATGGTGGTGGTGGTGGTGGTGGAAGGGGGGGGGGTCAACCATCCCATTGAAGCAGCATCTCCAAATCAAATTTGTGGAACAAGGACTCAACCCCTCATTTCCCTTTCTCATTTTGCTCAAGTTGCCCACACACACACACACACACACACACACACACACACACACACACACACACACACACACACACACACACACACACACACACACATAGATGCATGCACGGACACACATCTGTTGATTTCCTCTAGGTAGATTCTTATGGTAATCTGGGGGCTCCAGGTGTTAAATCTACCAGCTGCAGGAAAAGGGATTTTACTGGAAGCAATTGCAAGTTTCATCCATCTATTCATTGACTCACCGATCCTTCTATCTGTCCATCCATTTATCCATCCATCCATCCATGCATCCATCCATCCATCCGTCCGACCATCTGTCTGTCCGCCCATCCATCCATTCAAACAACCAGGCAGACATCCAGACAGAAATTTGTCTTCCTTTACTGAGAAATAGGATTTTCTCCATGAAGCAGCAGCGTTTTCCTCCCTTTCCCTCAATCCTCCATCCATTCACTTCCTCCTTTATCTCTGCCAGACAGTAAAAATAGGATTTTCCTTGGAAATGACTCCAATTACGATATCACTCCCTCCCTGACGGTCCTTACTCCCCTTCCCTATAAATAGATTTGTAAGTACAACTGTATACTCGTCCCCTGGTAACTCTCTCGTCATCATAGTGCTAATCCTCAAATACGCAAATATAAAATTTAGATAGCGTTGTAGGAGGTGAATTTTTTTCGTTTATGTCTTCCTACCTCTACTTGTGTTTATTCAGAAGACTTCCTGATTGACCCAGAGTGAATCACCATTGTCTAAAACTACAATAAATTAAACTAAAATAAACCTTGTTTGCTTCCTTGTCTTGTTTTTCTTGTTTCTGTGGATGACCAGGTCATGCCTGGACTAAGATTGATGTGTTCGAAGAAACCTGGTTTGATATGTTTACTTGCTGCTTAGCGTCGGTTTACTTGAATAACATTTCTTTAATAAAAAAGGAGACACTGTGTCACCATCTAGATCCTGAACCTGGAGTCTTTCAGGTAGAATACATGCAAGGAAAAATAACGTGTTGCTAAAACAAAGCAGCTGCATGAATAAACATTTAAAAAATTATTCTGTCTAATCTATCTGTTTAATAAACTACATTCATCTTCCAATCATTTTTGCAACTGTGAGGACCTGTACCCCAAATCAAAATAATCTGTGATCTGTGTGGCTTTTGTTATACAAACATTATTACACACATAAATCTGCACTTACAGGCACTCCGCATAAAACTTTCAGAGCAAAAGGTTATGACAAAAGGCATCAATATAACAGCCGTCTGCCTCCACAAAAAAATATTGTCTTGAATTCCCTTGTGATATTAGTTTTTGTTTGCAAATCCGGCAAGTAAGCTGGGTATCATAAACGCTTTGTGCTACAGATTTCTGATTTATTCCCTTTGGCTAAAGAAATACACATTTACTAACACTTCAAACAGCAAATACTTTAACATATAGATACAATCAATCACCAACGTTAAAGGTTTTATACTTTTGGGACTGAAATAACTTTATGGCTCCCTGCTTTGGTTCTTTCTATTCCCTTTCATTCGCTTTTGTTTTCTTTCTTCACATGTTCTTCAATTTCATTGTTTTCCTCCTCTCCTTACATTTTTGCTTGCCATTCCTCTTTCCCTCTTTCCTTCCTTCCTTCCTTCCTTCCTTCCTTCCTTCCTTCCTTCCTTCCTTCCTTCCTTCCTTCCTTCCTTCCTTCCTTCCTTCCTTCCTTCCAATCCTTCCTTCCTTCCTTCCAATCCTTCCAATCCTTCCTTCCTTTCTTCCTTCCTTCCTTCCTTCCTTCCTTCCTTCCTTCCTTCCTTCCTTCCTTCCTTCATTCCTTCCTTCCTTCCTTCCTTCCTTCCTTCCTTCCTTCCTTCCTTCCTTCCTTCCTTCCTTCCTTCCTTCCAATCCTTCCTTCCTTCCTTCCTTCCAATCCTTCCTTCCTTCCTTCCTTCCTTCCTTCCTTCCTTCCTTCCTTCCTTCCTTCCTTCCTTCCTTCCTTCCTTCCTTCCTTCCTTCCTTCCTTCCTTCCTTCCTTCCTTCCTTCCTTCCTTCCTTCCTTCCTTCCTTCCTTCCGTCTGGACATCGATGTCTGGCTAAAGCTAACATCGTGCTTGTATGTGTTGTGCACCTGCTGCAGCGGTGAAAACCTGCTATGAGATTTGATTGACCGTAATGAATTTGATCAGTACTGACTCGGCGATGTGGAAAAAGCACCCACTGAGTAATCCATTTTTGTCAAGGAAAATTATGTGTTTCAGCTAATACGTTTAATGCCCGTGCTTGATGCAATGCATTGTGGTATTCAAGATAATTCAAATTTAAGCATAAGAGTACATGAAGTGGATTTACAGTAACCACATAAATGTGACACGTTTGGCTTCCAGTAAACCTTTAACCTCATGGATATATTTCCTTATTTTTTTTCCATAAATACCTGCAACCGCCACACCGACGCTGCCTCCTGGATTTTCTTTAAATGCATTGTTATTTTTAATCCTAACTTGAACAAGTTTGATATTCCTCTCAATTTTGTCTCTCTTGCCCTGCCTCATATGGCCGCCTGAAACGGTTTGTGGGAAAGAGTGAAACCAAATCATTTCTTCATCCTTCAGTCCCACCAACACTCTATCCCCTGTCACACATCTGCTGAAATTCCTTTCCTTCAATCCTATAAGTGCGGTAGTATAAAGGTCAAAACTATTTTCCATTTCCGTCCTCTATAGGAGACAAAAATGTCACCTGCACTGTGTATGAGCTCTAGGAGAGCTTGGAAATGAGGTGTTCGAGCAGTGCATCCTGAGTGTGTGCGTGTGTGTGTGTGTGTGTGTGTGTGTGTGTGTGTGTGTGTGTGTGTGTGTGTGTGTGTGTGTGTGTGTGTGTGTGTGTGTGTGTGTGTGTGTGTGTGTGTTTGTCTGGATTGCTTCCTTTAGTTACAAGCTAGGACAACAACCAGATTACTTCAAGGTTTTTACAGTCAACATTAGCATAGAGAGGGTAATCAAGACAGGAAGAATGAATGAATGAATGAATGAATGAATGAATGAATGAATGAATGAATGAATGAATGAATGAATTTGCTTGGGGAAGAATTAAGGGAAAAGTCCCCCAAAACACAGGTGTTTTTAGTGACACTGAAGAATTGAAAAGGGTGGTGTTTTCATTTATTCGTTCGTTCATTCGTTCATTCATTCATTCATTCATCTACTCTTATCCTCTGCTTTGTGGATCATGGGGCCAGCAGTCTCAGCAAACATGTCCAAACTACCCTCTCTCTAGAGGTTCTGGGGGTAAACTAACCCACAGATATAATCCCTTCAGCGTCCTGGGTCTCCTCCCAGTGGTGAGTGGCCTCAGATAGTTCACTCACCGAAGCTGACCCCTGTTGATGTGAGGTGCAGCAGTATGACCATCACCACATTACAGTGCTTATGCATGGAGGTTATAAAGTGGAATGATGACATGAATCACACAAAGGTGAAGCTTTTCTCTGTAACCCGACACACTCATGCTCCCTAACGGCGTCTATTCAGTCAGCCCTCAGAGGGGGTTAGAAGCCGTCTTATCAGTGTTGGGTTTCGTGACCTATCTTCTTATCAGTGATGACAGGACACTCTGTCTGCATTTATTTGAGCGTTGATGTTGTAGATGATTAAACTATTACAGGTAATCCTATCAACTTACTAAGGCATCCCTCCGTAAACAAAAATCATTGTTCTTGTGCTTCCTTCAGGCCAAGAGTTACATTCCTCAAACACAGACATCGACAGTAATCCCTAAGGCTGCCGTTATCAATACCGTCATTAAACAGAGAAAGATGCACAGTGCATTCAGTTCCTGGACATGTGTGTGTGTGTGTGTGTGTGTGTGTGTGTGTGTGTGTGTGTGTGTGTGTGTGTGTGTGTGTGTGTGTGTGTGTGTGTGTGTGTGTGTGCGTGTGTGAGTACACACACCTTTGTGTACTACATACAAACCAGTGACCCATGTACTCTCCATGTCACAGTTGGGCGACTCAACCGTAAACAGGTCTGTGTTTAGTTTCTCTTTAACAATAGTTGGATGTGACTGTACTGTCTGCAAATGGGAAGTAGTGGGTCATGGTAACTGTGTGTGCGTGTGCGTTTCCTGTACATAAAAGTACAGATACATAGCTCTAATCACTGACATTGTATTGGTGGTGCCTCAAACAAAGAGAATGGAGTGACTAATGAACTGATCTGATAGAATGATAACAGTAAAGAATGAAACAATGGAGGAATGAAAGAAGGGGATGCTGGAGGTTGAAGGGTTTTCTCAGCCTCTCCCCACTTTCCCTTTCATAAAAGCTGTCTTGTTTTGTCGGATGCTGACTGATGGTGCTAAACGCTGTACCTCAGCTGTCAGACTGAAAACATCTTCTTGTTAATTATCGGAGATGTATCAGACTGATACCTTCCACAATGCACAGCTCTTAGTTGTTCGGCAGGGACAAAATACAATCAATTATATAAAACCAAATGGTCCAACATGTTCAAACAATCAAGATACACATGTGTTTTTGGAATAGCTAATCTCCAATGTTGAACAAAAATAATTTGCAAGAAGGACGTTAAGTGAATGAACCCTTGAAAAATTCATGAGCATGTTGCAGAAAGTAGCTTCATCTTCCAGTGGGTAAAGAAATAGAGCTGCAGCAGTTCATTAGCATTTGTTCCAAATGTTCAGAATTTGATCTGGTAGTCTCCCATCTCTCCCTTGAACACACAATGCCTCTGAGTGCAGCCAACAGAGTCATTCAAGGCATTTTAGTAAAGTAACGGTGAAGAAATATGAAAGGGGATGAGAATTTGTTCTCGGAGCTCTATCTGTTCTTTTGACAGCGCACCATCGCTCACAGAAGTAGCTATTATTGACTTTTTGGAAAGTTGAGCCTCCTGCCTAGCTTTTACCACTTGTGTGCCATTTGTCTTTATCCAGGATAGACCTTTATGTGCTCTTACAGTTTTTTTTCAAATTTTTACAAGTGTTTGTCCAAACAGTAGTCACATTTTCTAAACTCTAAACACAATTAGCATAGCATCGGTCTTTTGTGGCCATACCATCCACACATTTCATGTTGCTTTCACACAATATGCAGTCAGGGAACATATTACCACAATGCTTTCATTTTCTTAACAGCTATACCTCCCAACAAAATTATGGATTGTTTTTTCATTATTTACGAATGTCAACACACAACATCCCACAATAGCAAAAACAATATTCCAAACCTTAGATACAGTATAAAAACCTCTGCTTCTGCAATGATATCAGTTCAAAAACAATATATCGCAGCTGATAAACAATTGAATATTTTTTTTCAATTTTTATTTTTCAATTTTTAATTTTAGATACTTAATTAATCCCCAAAGGAAAATTCCTGGCACACTCTAGTTAGTCAAATCAAATCACATGCATATGTTAGTGTGTACAGGCCCTGAACACACAAACACACACAAGGGGGTCTGTACGCATGCAGGGGGGGGTCGAGTGGCGGGCAGCCCCTTTATGATGCGCCCAAATGAGCAACTTGTAAGGGGGACGGCACCTTGCTCAAGGGCGCCTCAACAGTGCTCCGGAGGTGAGCTGACACCTCCCACTGTCAGCTCACATTCCGGGTATTTTGGGTGGGAGTTGGAATCGAACCGCCGATCTTGGAACATTGGCCACTGAGTCAGTGCCCCCCCTTGACACACAGCTGATCATTACCAAGGGTGGATCCGGCGTACCAAGCGGTTCAATCCCAGGTGCATCACATTGGATGATATATGAGATCGTAGAGATTAGAGACGGTAATTTTGTGTTTTTTTACGTAAACCCCCCCGCCCCGCTTTTTTCTGGGCTTTTAATGTTGTTGTTTGTTTTTTGTGTTCATAACGCTCTTGTGTGTTTCATGAATATTTTGTTCACTGAAAGCTTTTTCCTTTTCTATCATATTGTAAACAGTATTTTTACTGTGCCTCCTGTAATAAACTGTAAAGGACAAAAACTGATTTGCTCTTTACTGGAATGCTTTTGAATGTGAACATTGCATGTGGACATAAAGTTCCCAACCAAGACATTTTGTGTGCATTTTGCATGCAAATACCAGTAAAACTGAAACATAAAAGTCTATTTTATTTTTATAATGTCAACAATACCCACTATTTTGAATCCTGGTGTACTTTGACTGACTGCATGTACCTTATGAAGTGAAAACAAGAATTATTGTTTGACATGGTAATTTCATTTTGAGTCAAATTTCCAGTGTTTTGGTAAAGTGTGTGTGCAGAGTTAGTATATATTCGCATAGTTAGTATATATTTAACAAAATGTGTTTTTGAGAAGAAAATTAAACATTTGGTCATTGTGCTTTGTAGGTGTGAGTCTATGTTAAGAGTTTAGAAAAAGTATTTGAAGTATGGGTAAGCGCTTGTTAGCGACTGAAGAAAACTGTAATTTACCCTTTAACTTATTAATGTCACGGTTTGGTGTGGCAGTTCTGGTGTGTGGCAGGGAGAGGCCAGGCTGGTGGGTGGAGCCACGGCTCCACAACTGACTCATCCACACCCCCGTTCTGATCGTTCACACCTGAACTTCATTGCGGTTGTTATGATGAGGCTCAATGACAGCTAGGTGCTGGTTCATTTCTCTTGTTTGATCCTGGAAGTCTGTTATGTTTCTTGCCTGTCTGGAGAATTCTTTCAGTTTTGAATAAATCATGGATGGAAGATTCGCTTTTGGTGTCCTGCACTTGGGTCCATATCCCGCCTTTCGTGACAATTAATCCTTTAGGTGCAACAACAACGCGTACCACCAAAGTAAGTTACAACATGAACAACAATAACAATAATGATAATGATTTGATAATGATGATGATAATACAGTTGAGGATTGAGAGATCAGTGCATTTTGTGATGGTTAGAAGAGGGCAGCAGCTATGGAGAGCGCTCTGTCACACCAGGTCGGGTGCATGGCCCTGAGTGTTGGAGACAGGAGGTTGGCATCATGGGAGGAGGAGGAGGCTGCGAGATGGAGTGTGATGATGGAGCTTGTCAGTTGGAAGGAGCACTGGATGGAGAGGGCTCGGTGAATGCGGAGGAGGATTTTGAGTTGTTCTTGAGGACAGGGGGAATGTAGACAGTGGGTATGGGTGGTAACATTTTTCTGCATGTGCCGTTTATGTGGGGCATTTGTGCCTATCCCAGCTGACTGGTAGGGTACATACTGGACAAGTCACACGTTTATTACAGAATCACACATTACATGACAATCTATTCACACTCACAATCATGCCTGTGTTCTATTTAACATAACCAGTTTACGATTTAACGTTTAGGCCTGTGTTGGTGGGAGGCAGCTGTACTACCTCCATACAAGAACCTAACGGTGCTCTCCCCGTACAAACATGCTGCCCTCTCACAATTCATACATTCTTTTTTTCTTGGTCAGTTTTAAAAATGATAGCAGTTTGAAAGCACAACTACATTTTGATTTGAAGACATATTCTGTCTGACAAGTTAGCAGTGCCTGTTGTTTCCTTCTGAGGAACGCAAAGGTGCTATCTGTTGCGACGCGACCATCTGAGTCAAGCATGAAGAGATGACATCTATATCAGACAGAGACAGACAGAGGATGATGGGGGGGAAAACTGGCGGGATGAGAGTAAAATGATTATAAGTATGAAAGGAAAAAAGACAAACAGAAGAAATGGAGAAAAACGAACAATCTGGGCAGTGACATTGCTGGACACTGGCTTCTTTGTGTGTCTACATCAGTGAACGCCTTGTGCTTGTGTGGGTCTGTCTATGTTTGTGTCTTGCTATCATCTCCGTGTCCTTGCTAATAGCTGAGCGGACTCCCCGCAGACTCCACAGGCTGTACTGTGATCATCGCCCCACAGTTGTGCATCCACACAGAAACACGCACATACACATGGATAACGTACAACAGGCTCAAATGTGCACATTAATGCATCCAAATGTAAAAAAAACAGACAATATAATGCAGAGGTAAATGTTAAATATATTTGCAGAATGTTTGCAAGAATATATACAGTATATATAGTGTGTAAGTTGGTGTTTGTACTCATAAGCTCCTGGTGTGACGCTGCGTGTCTGTGCAAGTGTGCCTCACTGCATGTGTGTAAATCTTCACAGATCTGTGTGTCTATATCTGTACTGTTGTGTGTGTGTGTGTGTGTGTGTGTGTGTGTGTGTGTGTGTGTGTGTGTGTGTGTGTGTGTGTAACATGTCTCAGCTCTGCTCAGCACTAAATGAGTATGTCAGTGCAGCCCATGTTAACTGTTGACATACTAATTTACAGTGGCTTCCTGTAGGACATGCTCAGTAATATGGCTTATTGATGAGGCCACAGGGAGTGTGTTTGTGCAAGTGTGTTTTGTAATTCTTTGTGTGTGAGTGTGTATTTTTACTACTGAGTGTTTTCAGTATGTGTATGTGTGTGTACGTATCCCCACACCGGAGATGAAATATCTGCCATGGTACAGATAAATATGGTCAGTCCATGGGTGATGTATGCACACATAAATATTTACTCTGTGTGTGTGTGTGTAAATGCGTCTGTTTGTGAAACAATTTGATAGATGTGGTGAATATTATCTGGAAACATGTACCTTCCAGTGGAGAAGAGAAGAGAAGGAAATATGATCATTGAGCAAAGAGATCTTGAACAGGAAATTGCACAATGGTGAAAAACTGGACAAAACACAGCTGCCACAGCGTCCCTGGAGTCTGGAGGTGTCAACAGGTTGATACTACACACACTTGTGCACATGCAGAAGAAGATCTATTACACAAGAGAGCTTCCAACTATGGAGTGGAGACGGACATCAGACGCATACACAAACATTTATTCATATGCACAGAGGTGGAGAGAGGTTGATGGAAACAGAGCTGCTGGTCCCTCTGAGATCACCACATTCTTCATGTGCCATTAACCTGAAAGATGGATGGAGGGAGGGAGGGAAGGGATGGTCATTGGAGGGATCAAGAGAAATCACACTGGGCTGAGAACATTTGGTGATTACTTTGGCTTACCTTCATAACATTACTGTTCCTTTATGCAGCCTTTTATTAGAGCTATACTTTAAAGTTGGAAAATGGTTAACAAATGCAAATGTAATAACACAAAAAAGTAGTAATGAAGTCATTTCATATTCACGTTTTGCATATAGAAGAGAAGAGGAAATACTACACTAATACAATACTAAGCCATCGTTCATTCTTAGCCAGATCAAACTAATGTCCCATTATGTCTTCATCCCCTACAGACAACATTGGCTGTACAGGTAATGTACAGGTAAGTGTATGCTCGAACCGGGTTAGCAAAAGGGGTCTTTTGCGCCTTTATTTTGCCTGATTGTTCTATATAAAGGCTATAAAAGTATAGGTAGCAAGCAGCTAACTCAACAAGAAGATGTCCATCACTATGGATTATGGAAGGGGAAGAGAAAAGGTTTAAAAAAACAACTTTGTGCATGTGGAGGCTCAAGGCAGTCGGTCTCCATTTCTTTATTCCCAGAGGTGAACTTCACTCAAACCTTGGAGGGGTAGGACGGAGGAAAAGAGGGACACAGTGGCACTGTGTGGTGGGGCGAAGGAGAGAAAGAGTGAGAAGGAGACTATAGTGACAGAGAAGCACAGACAAAAATTCATAAATTAATGAGATGAAGGGAGGTAGGCAGGGAATAAATTCAATCATTTGTTTACCTGAACAAGTGAGAGTGTGTTGGTGAGGTGTGGACAGGACCAGTTGTGTTTGTCAACAGGCCAGCAGACAAGTTCTTCCCCTGACGCAGAGCAAGGATCCCCTTACCCTCTAGTGTTACCCAGCTATGTCCAACACACACACACACACACACACACACACACACACACACACACACACACACACACACACACACACACACACACACACACACACACACACACACACACACACACACACACACACACACACACACACACAGACTCTTTGGTGCACCAAAATGCAGTAATTGGTAGTAAATAACAGTCCAGAAATAAACTCACCAGATAGATGAAACCATATTTTAACGACTCTCTAGAATCAACTTCAAGCAAAATTCCAATAAAATCTCAAATGATGCTTTTTGTACAAAGCTTTTTATTGATCGTTAAGATGTTTTGAGCTGGTGTATGAAGAAAAAATTGGCAACCTCAGCTGGCAAGACAATGCGGAGCAAGAGATGAAGAAATGAAGGGGCTTGGTTTTTGTTTAAATATAGCAATGAGAGTGCTCATATTCTATCAGTGTCTCCTGGAATGGTTTCACAGTGTTGCATTTGGTTGTTCACATAAAAATTGATAGAAATAGCTGTGTCAAGAGGGAGAAAAGAGCTAGGGAAAGATTCTGGCTCCTTCCCCACCTCTGCACAGCTGGCCAACCACAACCAAATTTGATGTTGGCTCTGTGTGACATTTCAGACAAGCCTGGAATGCTGCAAAGACAGTGGCAGCAGAGAGAGATCATTGAACCCATGACAAGAGGCCATCATGTAAATTTTACAATGTGATATTTGCTCTCAAAGATCAAAAGTTGTATTAAGATCCCATCCACCAGTTAAAAAGAGCTGACGAAAAGGTTTCAGATAAGATAACTGAACCAAAATAACTTGAAATTCCAGTGCTGTATTCCAGGCAGCCAACAAAGCATTGATGTGTGTGAATACAACTACTCATAAAAAATCTAACACATTTCAGGGAATTCAGCGTTATTGGTCCAGATGAAGCCCAGGCTGCCAACTAATGCTAGGTTCATACCTACTGTACATAGGGTGAGGCTGAATAATGTACTCCTTTCAATGAGACTCGCAGCATTTTGTCCATTTCCCTAAACTGATGTCAGCGGTGACTTCTGGGAAACCCAGTCTGCTGCTTGGCAAGCAGAAAAGGTGTCATGGATTAGCTTATCCTAGTTTCACAACATATTGCTGTAAGTTATACAGAAGAATGCATGAAGGGAGCGTCCAGGCAGCAGCAGTCCATGTGACGAGCTGCTGTGAATTCAGAGACATTCGTAAAGGTTACAGCTTACATTTCCCATTTGAAGCCTTTCTTCCAGCGTGTGGATACTCACATAAAGGGTGCTTTTTTTGCACCCGGTGTGCTTAGTTCCCACATGAAACCAAAACTGAAAATTATTTTATGATGTTTTCATACTTACACAGCAGTTTGATGACTGGATGTGAAAGTAGATTAAAAAAATGTAAGCAAACTCTCATCTTTGAAAACCACAGCATGCCTGTTTTTCCTCTTAGAGTAAATTCTACAAACTGTGATTCAGTCAACCGTTACATTGATTTTAACATATGACTCCTCTGAGCTTTCAACACAGGATAGATACCAGTTGGCCAGGGTGAGTTTGGTTCTTTTTAGAGCAAGGGAGTACAAGGGGAGGTGAGTTCAGGGGTCGTAGGACAAGAAGGAACCAGGGACAGGCTGTGGTGACTCCCAGTCTCTGTCCTGTCATGGGAAAAGAACGTCAAACCTTCAAACCATCAGCTGTGGGTGGGAAACATATGAATGACAGCTTGCTGTCGTCAACATGTGTCACTGATTGTTTGGGTCACATGTCCTGAACTCAGACCAGTGATTCACCTCCTGACCGGCAATTCTCACTAAAATAAAGTAGAGCTGATAAGAAAATGCGGATCTGACCTTTTGACTTCCCCTTGTGATTACTATAATAAATAAATAAATAATAAATTGTACACTTGTATCTGTTTGTTCACAGAAAAGCTAAAGGAGATATAAATAACATCACATGGGATCAGACCTTGTGTGATTTTTATATTCCATCGCAGAAGAAAAAGAGGTTTTGAAGGGATTTTCTTTCCATGAGATAACTCAGGGCACAACGTGATTTCCACTGAGCCGGCAGCACCAAGTTCAGCTGTGTCATTATGGTCTGTATGTGTATGCGTACGAGAGTGAATATGTGCAGGGTGTGTCCTGGGAGGCCATTACATGAGCCAAGGTTTGGTTATTTTTTCAGATCACAAGCTTTGGTGTTTGCTGCAGGCCCTGAAGCACACCTTCCACTCACTTACAACCTAAATTACACTATAGAGGAAAAGAGAGGGAGAGAGAGAGATTTTTAACATCACGTTTATTCACAAAAGTCAAATTACAAAATAATCACGTTGACACAAAATCCAAAACAGATTCATGTAAAGAGGATTTTCAATAGTACTGTGCATTTTCTGAACAAAATTTTTTGAACCTTTTAACATTTATCAAACTAAAAAAAACAGACAAAATTAAGAAAAGAAAAACAATTATCCGTTCTCCACAATCATCTCTACTACAGTCATGTCTTTTACTTTTTTCCTTAGTTTTTTCTATCTATAAAACTCTTCATCTGTAAAAACTGGTTCACCACTTCTTGTTTTACTTTTCATATAAAAGCTGACGCTATCCAGGAACATGTTGAGGTCAGGAAATTTTTTTTTCTACTTTTGCCCTTGAACCTTTTGTGTCTTGCAGGATTTTTTTTTACCTTTTGCGAACCATATTTTTCTGTTACTGCCTCTTTCAGACTGTTGTCATTTTCATTCGCAGAGCTATTTGTATCAGGAGGTGTCTCAGGTGTTTCTTTAGCAATTTTCTTCGATTTATTCATGTGTTAGTGTCTTTCCTTTAAAGCTATCTTTGATAATTCCTTGTCTATCACAATATCAACATCCTCTCCGTCCTTCTCCAGCAGAGACTCTACCACCCTTGTGGCTGTCTCTCTGGCCCCTTCAGAGAGAGAGAGAGAAAGAGAGAGTGGGCAAGCAAAATGCATTTTCCCCTTCAAATTATCCGCTAGCTGTTTGACATTCAACCCCATTTCTGTATATGTGTCTCAGCATCCTATAGCTGTTCACATTCTGCTCGTCACTGACCTATATGCCCTTGGTAAACAGCTTTTTGCCCTGGCCTGCAGACAAGTGTGTGTGTGTGTGTGTGCGCGTGTTTGCATCCAGGAGCTGAACTTTTATCACCACAATACCTGCTGCTTTGCATGACAAGTGGTCAGAAAGTCGTTTCTGCAGAAAAGAAAATCCTGATGTTAATTACAGCAGGTCAAATTCGATATCTAATGACCGTCCGTCCGTCCGTCCCTCTGTCCGTCCGTCCGTCCATCCATCATCCATATATATTTTTTAATCTTTCTTCAGATTCTTCAGTTTTAATTAGTTTTGATACACATGGCTGGCTTTTCCACCCTGATGCTGTAAACTAACAGTTTTTTTTAAAGCTCCCAGCACTACTACAAACGTCCCAAAGGTGTACACTGGACCTCTTCTTCACTTGTTTTCTGCCTTTCTTCTCTTTACTTCTTTCTATCTTTCTTCTCCCTACCTCCTGTTAAGAGGAGAGATAAGAGTGGATATATATAAGAAAATGAGAATCTAGATAGAGAAAAGAAGAAGAACGAGGAGAAATGTAAGAGAGGGAATCAGAAAAGAAAGCGGGAGAGGGTGAGGCAAAAAAAGAGGGAGAGAAGGTAGTAAGAGGGAGTTGGAACTTGTCTTTAATCAGCGAGGAGCTGAACGGAGGCGGGCCGAGGTGCCTACTGTAATCCGATACACGTGCACGCGCACAGCGCGCACGCACGGAGCGACAGGGGACGGAGTGAGCGGTCCTGCTCGCTGCCACTAACCCGACGGAGATCGGAGGGGGAAGAGCGGAGCGCACTGTTGGAGCTGCCGGGAGATGGAGCGAACATAGAGACACACACACAGACCGACAAGGACAGACGCGCACCAGGGAGAGAAGTGTGTGTGTTGCAGCGGAGAAACGCGCAGTTTGCACGAGTGGGGAAGAGCGACGCGTTTGTTTTCTCCCGAGCAGTTTTACGCACGCCGGACCTGCCTCTTCCAGGAGATGTTTTTTTTTGTGTGTGGTTTTTTTCTTTGTTTTTTAACTATTATTTTGCAAGAACCGATTGTAATCGTGACACCAAATTAAGATGAAACCCGGTGGGAAAATATTGTCCGTTCTTAATCACGCGTGCTTTGAAATAATTTGAATTTTTTGGAACATTTTATAGAGACGAGCAGAAAACACGTGTTACTTTCCACGTTTTGATAAACTGAGTTATATGAGCATTCATTTTGTGTCATTTAAGTCAGATACTTCTACTTTCTTTGAATTTTGCACCAAGTTCTGTCAGCCTTGTGTGTCTTCGAGGTTTACAGTTAGACGCTTGTCGAAACTGACAGGGGACAGCGCTGCGGACTGTGCGCACAGCAATGGATTTCGAGGGTTTTTAAATGTGTTTAGAGAACAAATGTTGCAAAATTTAGATCAATTTGGCCTGAAACAATACACATGTATTTCCCCTTAAAGAGAGCACACACTGACTTGTCCAAAACAACTAAAGTGTATCCGGTGTGATATTTTTGGAGAGCCCTGTGAACGCAACTCGGCGTTGGAGGTGGATTTTGGGCACTGATTAAGTTGCGCTTCAAAGATACAGACAAGAGTGGAGAGGGAGAGGAAAACAAGACTTTGGACTTTGTCCCAGATATATAGAAAAATCCACGAAGGAGGAGGAGAGGCGCTTTTCTCCAAATTAAACGAGAAAGGATGGATTTAATCACATGGCTTTGTGGATGTTTACTGGCTTTTCTCTTGCCTTCAACAGTAAAGGCAGAAGGAGGAGGTAAGTTTGACACTTTTGCTGTCCGCTAAAATCACGCAATCACGCGTGGGTGTAAAATGTTAAATTAAGCCGCTTTTGCAGAAGCTGTTTCACAATCCACATTAAATCAATAACGCACATTAGATCTGGGATGTTTGGCAGAGGATTTAATAATATCCCGTCAGATCAAAATGCGTTACGAACTAAGAAGATATATTTTAAGGAAAGCAAAATCATCTTTCGGAATTTGCAACTCGTATTATTTAAATAAAGTCGTTTCTCGCCAAAAGAGCTTGATGAATGGGGTTTCAGCACTATTGGGAGGCAGAATTGCTGTTTACGGTCTCATGCGAAGGACATGTGAGATAAAAAAAGTGAGGAAACAATTTTTAAAGCAGTGACCATCATAAGGATATTTATCTATTTTACCCTGTCACAATGACTTGGATATTCGGATGACGTTTTAAGCAAATTGTGATTTTTCAGAGTATCGCTGTAACGCTTCAGTTCTCTAAGCCTGTTTGGATGGTATCAGTAATTACTTTGACAAACCTTTTTATAATTGTATTTAATTTCTATTTTAAACCATAGCTGCATTAGTGACTGTCCTCTGGAGAGCTACTCCGTCAAGAAAAAAACACTTTAATGTTCCAATCATATAACTATCAGAACAAATGTCAGTGCTAGAGGTCCAGCGCGCATCGATAAAGTTGACTCCATCGCGTTTCTCATAAGAGGTAATTATGAGGCGGTCTTTAATCATTTAAAGAATTTTTGCGAGGCAGGACTTGGGCGTGGGGGTGGGGGTGGGCTACACTTCGGGGATGGGGCACAGCGATCGGCCGGGCTGCTCCTCCTCAGTCGGATGGAGAGCAGCGCCAACTCCGCGGACGCACGGAAGCCCCTCTCTCCGCCCGAAGCCGGCGGCTGAGGCTGCGGAGGATCGTCACCAGACCGCATGATGCTGGTTGCAGCCGCAGTCATCCATCAACGCTTTGTGCACATGCAGCGCACGATACAGCCTCAGCGACTGAGTCTGTTAGAAGTGGCAAAGTAGAAGCGCACTTGTCGGGTGAGAGTGCATAAGTATAGTCTACAAATACAGTCATTTGTGCTTCTCTGCTGCGCAGAACAGGAAAGTCCTTTAGTCCCTTAGGTGGTGGAGTAAAACCTACCTGTTAGTGAATCCACACTAAACTTTTCTTCTAAGCGGGTACCTGTGAGTTTACCTGGAAGCCTGCCTCAACCAGCTAATTAAGATCCAGGACTGTGCAGAATGACATTTAATGCATTTACAGAATATGTTCTTGTGGATCATTAATTCATTAACTCTTTCTATGTCTTCCTTGAGACTTAATGCCTTGTCTTAGGGCTCTTGACCAATTTTTCACAAGTCACACACTCTCATTGTCTTTCTTTCCGCTTCCTGCCTTCAGGTGGCTAGTTTGTATCTCGGGAGGTTGAGGAAAGGCAGGCTGTGGGCAAGTTGGTCATAGTCTAACTTTTATTGATTTAGGGTTTATTTGGGAGGCCACCTGAGGCTTTAACAGATCTCATGACTTGGAGTGAGCAGTCTGGTTGCCAAAGGTTGTTTTGGAGAAAAAGAGAACAATGGAGGGTTTCATGTTGTTGACCTCTGATGTGAGGATGGATGTGCCTTGAAACAAAATTGTTGTGTGAAGTTTTCATGTGAGATCTGCAACTCAGTGAAATTATTATCTAAAACTATAGCCTAGTATTTGTGAAACTGTCCTATCCAGATGGACGACAGCTGTAAATGACTTCACCACCAAAATAGAGAGCACAGAATGGAATTATTTTGCAGGAGGTATTGTTGTAACAAAAATCTTCCTTTAACCCAGATCATCAGCTTCCTTCCACTGCAAAACACCAATTCATGTCATTTTAAAGTCATTGTAAAATCTATATTTGTTCAGAGAAGGGGGGTGTTGATATGCTGTCAACTGATGCCAATAGTGGAACCTGTTTTTGAGGAAGCGCTCCCCTCCAGATGTCTCTGCTGACACCTTGAGAAAGGCTGGAGCTGCACATACGTGCTCAGCAGCAGACTGTGCAGGATGAAGCTTCCTCAGCAGTTAACTTTAACGGATGCCTCAGCGCTGTCGTCTCCGGAGAGACGAGTGGAGAGAGTGATGACTATGAAGTGTATATATATATATATATATATGAGAGAGAGAGAGAGATCGAGTGATAGGAGGGAGGATTGGAAGTACAGCGGAGGAAGTAACAGAGACTGAAACCGGCAGAGGGAAGCGGCAAAGAGAAGTGAACGAAACGGAAGAGTGATTTTTAGGCTCGCTGTTTGATCCTGTTTCTTCATTCCGTTTGATCACAGCTGTGCCTGGAAGGGAGATAAACGGACATAATTGGCCACTCAAGACCAGCTGTCTGTTTCTATGGTGTCTCTGCTGTAATATGCTGGATGATGAAACAGGCTCACATGGTGCACAGTTTGTAGTCCAGCCGCTGGGTGATTGCCTACAGGTATGCACCAGAGGCTGGTTTGTGAGACTTATGGCCCCAGCCAAACCAATGAGACAAGGACGTGTGAAACAGAGAGAGAGAGGGAGGGGGGATGAACTTTCATTGAGTGCATGAGGCAAACTAGGTAGACTTTTTCTGTTCCATGTATTTCACCCCCACCTGTAACCTGGAAGATATTATGCGATCGCCAAAGATATCTTTAGGCTTCTATGAATTTTGATATTTTGAATATTGGGCCACAGAAGAGAGATGGGGATTCTGGGTTACTTTTCCATTTTCTACAAAATTACGAGAAATGATTTGTTATTAACAGATTTATTACAAGTCTGGAAACCATTTTTAGACAGTCATGGCTTTAGATTGAGTCAAGCTTTCTCTCTCGCTTTATGCATTAACTTCACATATAACATGAACAATTGCGACGTTGCTCGGTAGGTTATCTTTGTAATGATTAACGGTTCTGTTGCTGAGGGTCATAGTGCTTTGTAAGCACTAACAAGACATTAATTAAAAAAAACATCCATGTCATCTGTTCACATCCTGGGGTTACAATCATCTTTAGTTAACGCTGTATTAGATTGACTTGTTGCCGCTAACACCCTGAGTAATTATTTTATTGCTACCGTAGTCTGGAATATATTGTAAACTTCCATTGTTAATTATTTTCACAAAGTACTCCAGAAAGAAAATATGTGAGCATAACATAATCAGTGAAATAACAGAATTAAAGCTGACAACAAAAGAACAAAGACACTTTAGTATTTATTGAATGAGAGGACATTTACTACTACATCATCCATACATGTTTGTCTATGTATTTAACATAGTCCTGTATGTTCCTTTTTCCCCCTGACACGAGTTGTTCTGATTTTCTCTCATCATCAGATGTATTAGATAATATGTTGATATGAAGGCCCTGACAATGTCTTACCATTATCTAGAACCGGGCACTGAAACAATGAGACAATAAAAAGAGAAAGCGTGTGAACAGAGAGAAGAGACGGGGGAAGAAGATGGGGAAACACAAACATTTGGTGGTGCAAAAACAGAGGGGGGGGGGTTGGGGGGTAAAGAGAGAGAGAGAGAGAAAGAGAAAGACCTGAGAGGGCATTAGCGAAATAAGAGGAAAGCAGCAGAGTGTGAAGAACTATCTGAGTGGAGCCACCTGCAATAAACCAAACCAGATTTATTCCTCCTCTCTGTTAAACACAGGAGGGTTTCTGGATAAAGTGAAGCATAGTACTAATAAATCCTCTGATTGGTTCACAGGTATAAAGTAAGACATCATTTTCTGAGTTATTATATTGAAAACGATGAAATAGCATCATGATTGAAGGGATGGTTTAACAGATGAATGTGTCGGATTATTTTTAAACTCCTACCGGTGTAATTTCATACAGTTTTGTTCACAGAGACCGTGAAATGTATTTCAGAATAGTCGCATAGCCTTCCAACGTGATGCATGATTACGCTAATCCATGGCAGGTGACTCAGATGCTGGAATCGTCCCCCAAAAGCTGATTCCATTTTAATTATCCTGCAGGTAACAGGTGTTTCCTTCCAGCTTTCTGGATTAAGAGTCATCCCTTTTCATCCATCGCTGACTGCCTCTTTGTTTTCTCTGTTATTAATGTGCGAGAAGTGAAAAGAAAGCTATAAAAACTTGGCAATCCAACTTTCCAAAAGCAGAAAAGTGAGAGAAATCACTGAAATAATGACGGTGAAACAAGACGTTGGTCCACTGGTATCAAGACGTTTGCAGCCAGCGAATAAACATTAAGCTAATTAACCCCTCTCCCTCTTTCTCTCCCATTCTCCCTCTTTCTCTACCGCCTCTAAAAGCGAATGGACAATTAACGGGTCCGACAGGATGCTCTAATTACAGCTATCATGTCATTAGTAAACTGTTAGTATTCTAGTGTCTTCATTGGCCAATGGTAATGACTGAGGTAATTAAAGAGGATGAGGAGATCAGCATGTGCGGGAGCGCATGTTCTTGAATTTGTACACACAAATGTCCTCCGAGGGAACGAGGGATAGTGGAAATGTACCAAATGAAATCATTTGCCCCATCCTCACTATTTTCAAAATCCTCACACATGAAGAAAAATGTGTTTTTGTTTGTGAGGATGCTAAGCCTTCTGCGCCCTCACTAGTCCCTCCAGAGCGTTGCCGTGTGAGGCCACAGGTTGTTTTCCTTTTTCCTCTCTCCCTTCACGGTGAATCATCCTGTTGTTTTCCTCTTTTCACGGCACTTCACCTCTCCTTTAATAGCACTCTCTGTCTCTTTCTCCACACCTCCCTATGTCAGTGTTTTCTCTCGCTCCGATTAAAAAAACCTGCGCCACCTTATCCTCACCCCACTTTGCCACGGTGGGAAATCTTTTTGGGCTTTCATCTTTTCACTGTTGTCTTTTCTCTAGGATTCTGTCATTCCCAGCCAATCCGTGTTTCCTCATCCCTGGTCTCTCAGCCCGGACAAGAATAAAGCTCAACTGTTCCAAATCCATTCACACAGCTTGTTAGTTTAACTCCAGCCTTAAAAGAATTATTTATAGCATTGGTTGCTTCAAGGAATACTCAAGACCTAGGTGTCTTTATCCAAAAATTTGTTATGTAAAAAATGCTGACACAATAATAAAGATTTCCCATCTAAATCCTACAAATGAAATCAGGATAAATCTGACTTTATGTCTAAATCTTTAATTAACAATGCTTTATAATATGTATTCACGTTTTTTAAAATATTTTTGAATCTATTTGTTTTTGTGGCACCTGAAGTATTACCTGAGATAAGACATGTCAAAATCCCACCGCACCATCACCTGTGTTTAGTTGAACTTCATTTAAATAGAGCAGATTATTGTCCTGTTAACTCTAAACACTTACAATCCTGGTATCGTTTGAATCATCCTCAGGTTTAGTTCACTTGAACCCGAGCTCAAGGTGTACTTGAAGAGGAATGCATAAACACAACTGGAGTTAATGGAACCAGATAGTAACACAAAACCCTTCTGCTCTGCAGGGCATCAAATCAGATTGTGAAGAGGGGCAAAGACCCCCCCTCCCCACTCCCCGTGTCTCAAGTGATAAGACCAATTATCCACCGAACGGAAGGTTTATGGTAGGATGGTTGGTGTCCTACAGTCCCCCAATCCTTCAGAGGTTATTTTAACAAACACCAACAACAAAACGCAAAAAATCTGTGCAAAAACTCTTAAAAGCTGTCATGGAGCCACTTCAGCTTGATATGAACCAATAATAATGATGCCGTTTTGAAAGGTCTGACCAAATGATGAACTACTAATAGACATACATTCTCTAAGATTTTATTCTGGATACTTGACCTAAAAAGTGCACAGTCTACCAGAGTCTCCACTTGTTCTAATAACCACCTATATTTCTGATAAACTTGTGGGCTTTGAGGCTTTTAGCCTTGAGAGATTGAATTTATTTTTGAACATTAAATCTACCTTTTTCTGTGACACAGTTCTTCTTTAAACCCCTACATCTTCATCTTGATCCTATAAATTATCTTTTCACTGCGTCTCTGTTATCAATATTAAAACCTTTTACTCTATTTTCCTCTACCCTGTCATATTCTCTCTCTGCTCTCTGAAGCCCCACTGATCAGACAGGCATCATTATTCCTGTGTGAGAAGCTTGATCTCCTGTCGGTTCTTTTTCTATATCACACCATAATTTTTCTTTAAAAAAAAAAAAAATTACATTCGTTCTTCTCTCTCTTCCCACCACTCATGTCTTTCATCCTTTTAGCCCTCCCTCATCTCTCCCTCTGTGTTACACTCTTTTCTCCTGTAATTTTCCACTGTAGTTTAATGCAAGTCACCTGGAGAAAAGCACAACCCCACCTGTTTTAGTGTGCATAACTGTATGTGTGGATGTGTTGTGTTTCTGTCCGCCGCACCTTTCTGAGCTGCTGACTTTTTCTTTTTGGCTGATGGGAGACAGATGTTCTGGCATTAGTCTTTCTCCCTTTCTTTCTCTCTCCTCTGTTTCTGCTCATTCCAGAGGTTTCCCAGGTTTTGATGACTAAAAGCGCCTTGGTTTGGATCCAAAGAAGACATTTCAGTCTGTTATTTGCAGTGTTCCTTGTATTCCCACAGCTATATAAGAGCTTTTCAGTGCACATACATCTGTATTCACAGTACTTAAGGTAACAATGCTTGACACAATTTGTTAAACCTCAATGATGCTGGAATTGTAAATAGTAAAATGCATGGGAATCAATGGAGGAAATTACCATATTTTCCCCCCAAGCTTTGATACAAAGGGTTGGAGTATACTGATCATTAAAACCAGGGGAGTGTTTCCAACAAGGTCACAAACATGAGAATGAGACTGACTCATAAATGGGTAAAACACACTCCTATGCACAAGCACTTAAATCTGTAAATGTAAATTGAATCGGTAATGCTGTCATTATTGGACTCTGACCAAGGAAATTAATTTGGAGTATGGTTCAGCTGTTTAGCAAAGTTCTCTACGACTGGCAAATCGACTGCATCCGAGTCAGGGCACACTGTCCAACCAGAAGGGAAATGAATCTGTTGGAAGGCTTACAAACAAGGTTGGAAAATTCACATTTGGGGCCAACAAACAACGATCCAGTCCAACTTTGCAAAGCAGCTCCATGTGTAAGCACATGTTGGGAAATGCATGCATGCTGATATGCATTAATTCCAGGTTTTTCTCACCTTTTTTTTTATGGATGCATATATGGTTGTATCCGTGTGTGTCTGTGGTGTGTTCAGGTATGCACACACTGAAAAAAAAGTTGCTGAATGGATGTTATCAGAATGCAATACTGAACGTGGTGGAGAGCTATAAATAATGCAGTAACCTGTCTTATATCCCTGCTTGACTGCTTAGCACCGTTTACTGCTGCTTACTTTCTGTGTGTGTGTGTGTGTGCTGTGTGTGTCTCAGCCAGAGGGTGATAAGCGATGTTCAGCAGTTTGTGCTTTTGTATTTGCTGTCGAAGTACAGCCTCTCCCTGAGAATCACGTCTGCTGATGCGTTCGAGAGAAAAAGCGTCTTGTGTGAGGTCCTGGGTCGAGAGGGGGGAAAATGCTAACGTATCTGATAGAACAAAGTGTCACAGACAAAATACCATTTTTATGTGTCACTTTGTTTTATGCTCTTGACTTAAACAACACAAATATTGTGAACTAACTCACCAACTAAAAAGCGTTAAGGTTCCAGTAGCTCATCGCAACAGAGGTTGAATTCAGTGACAATTTAATTTTGCCATCATTTCATCATTGTTTGCTGCTGCAGTGAGGAATACAAACCAGCACTTCTTTAGGACTTTAGTGCTGTGCTAAAAATGTGTTTGGCTGATGGTGCTGTGAGATTCCAGTGTTTAAACACTAATCCGAGTCGTGCTGAGATGAAATGACCGGGTTACATATGCCCTGTAACTCTACTCCTGTATCAGTGCGTGTCACCAGGGTGACTGTAAACATATAGCAGGAGATAGATGGGACTGGTCGGCCCACAGCGTGACACAGGAAGGACAAACAGAAGCAAGGGGAGTGATAGATAAAGTGATATTTTATATCCTACATGTTTGTTTCAGCTTCTCTTGTTGTAGGATTTAGTTTAAATATGGTGTCCCCTGAAGTGTTTATGCTGCATGCATGTGTGTGTGAGATAATGTTTGCATGTGTGACTCCTCTCAGATTAGGTTTACAGTAGCCAGTCTATTTAAAGCATTGAGATATGTTGTATTCTGCTGAGTAGTTTGACTTGGCCGTGTCACCCTGCTCTGCACAGCTGCAGTATATTACGCGTCGTAGCGCTGGAGGCGAAACGGCTGCACAGACCGAGAAGTTACACAGACAGTGGAGTACTACATGTAGTTTATACATATGTGTCCCATTTGTACTACTATTATCATGATCATTTGTGGTTTCCATCTGGTTTTACATTAAATATGGTGTTTTAAGTTCATCTTTATCTGAAGACTGAGTGCCTTTAATTTCTATGTAATGGACTCAATGCAGTAATGCGCTGAACTTTTAGAGAGGTATACGATAAGCACTTTTTTTGTACAAATATAAATTCAATTAAAACAACAATGCAGCGTGTATGGCTCTTGATAGCTTATTTGTTTATTCTTAAGCAGGAAATTAGCTTATTATCATGTAGACAAAGATGTCACAGCAGGCTACCGACACACACAGATGCTGTATTTCTGAGAAAGCTATTGTCTTTTAACCTAAGTATGTGTTTCAAATCAATCTGTCTTTGTGATGTAGTCATGGTTTGGTGCAGAAATTAGTTATTGGATGAGAAAGTGGGTCAGTGAGAACACAGAGCTTGATTAACTATCACTTTTTTGACTTAAATTGCACTGACTTTTGTCTGGAAGAATTTGTCTGCTTGTACTGAAAGACTTAGTGTTATTACATGTATTTTACGCAATATATATATATATATAAATCATATTTATTTATACTGTTTGATGAGGCCATTTGATGAAATGTCAAATGGCCTCTGTTCTTGAGTCAGACTGTGAATCATCTTGTCCCAGACAGGCTTTGATTAACAGATGTCGCTCACGACTTCCACCATGATGGTTTAACTTATTTTGGTGATCTTAAACAATGAAGAAGTTCAGCTCCTATAGAAAGTCTGCACGATCCATCAAACAGGGTAGACAGCATGGCGTACAATAGCTTCCATAGAAAGTAACACAGTACAGAGTTGTGTGTGTTATGCCACTGGGTGCCACCGATATATTGAGTTAATCGTCAATGTCAGAGTGGATCTGCAGCAGTGAATGAGTGGCATTGTTCAAGGCATAACACAGACGTATGACTGACGACAAGTGGATCCGCTCTGTGACAGTAACTGAGGCATCTGGAGAGCATACTGAGTGTGTCTGTGTATGTCTGTGTGTGTGCATGTGGTTCAGTCGTCATGGGTCAGAATGGAGTCTGGCGAGTTGACCTGTGACACCTCATCCACGCGCACACACATACATCTTTGTTGCTTATATCCTGTGTCTGCAAACAGAGCTCTTATCTGCATTTTATCAGTGTTTGCATTGTGAAGTCATGAAGACTCTCCTGGTCTGTCGAGACAACATTGACCCTGATGCAGCTGTCGATGTTATCTGGACTGTATTTAGTCCGTACTTAATATCAGTAAAATCTTCACTATCTTGTTAAAATGTGTGACCCTATGTAACCTACAGAGAAATAAATGTTCATATATTATAAGACAATGAACCTGTCTAATGCTACCCCCTCCTCTCTCTTTTTCTCCACCATCCAGCGTTTGAGCCATGTGGTGGCTACTTAGATGCCAGCGATGCCGGCTACATCACCACCCCCGGCTACCCACTGGAGTACCCGCCTCACCAGAACTGCCGCTGGGTCATCACAGCCCCCGAACCCTCACAACGCATCGTCCTCAATTTCAACCCACACTTTGAGATAGAGAAGCTGGACTGCAGGTAAAGACAGAATGGATGAGTGGATAATAAAAAGACTAACTCAAAAAACACAAATTTAGATTGCTCTAGAGATCAGGCTTCAAGCGAGGAAGGATGGGAACTGTTGAAGGCTCAGTCTGTTTCTGTGTGAGAGTTGTTGGGTGTTCTTTGATAAACTTCAGCCCACTCACCTTCTGTTTCTCTATACCATAATAATCAAATTGGCATGTCCCTCCGTCCCTTCCGTCTAATGATCAAGATCTAATAACAACACATTAATTGTTCCAGTGCAAATTAGAGGATTTGGTGTCCATCACTGTTTTTGGCTTTTTGGCTTTGGATGCATAGTGAGGCTGAAGGAAAGGCTGCATGCAAAAAAAAACAATCAAACTGAAATTCACACAGAAATTCTAACCAGGAAAATGGCTCAAGAGCGCTTAGACACAGATATGTGTTTTGCTAATTTTAAAAATGCTAGGAAACACAAATCTTTAAAACAGGAAAATAATTTCCACAGGTATGAAATCAAAATTTTAGTTAAAGAGTAGTCTTTTTTGTGATTAAGTTATAATTGAGGTCAAATTTGCATAATGTCTTTTCCACATCATCTGAATTGGATTCTGATGCACAGCAAGCATTGTAAAAGCAGTTCAAAGCGCTTAAGAATTGCAAAGAAAGAAATGGCAATAAGATATAAAAGACTTGGCACAGGTGGCTGATAGGATTACTGTACTAGGAGCTGTGGCTCATAAAATTGCAATTATACTAACATTATAACAATATATTTCTATAACAAAACACAGCAAATAATGTAATCATACAGTAAAAGAATACATAACTCAGCACATATTGTTATTCGAGGACCTTCAAATATCTGAATAAAGGATCTCAGACACAAACCCATTGACACAGAAACACACATTTACCAACCCCCCCCCCCCCCCCACACACACCATTATGTGTCTGTTCCAGAGCTTTCCCTACTAGTTATTAACATTTCAGCCATATCAATTATGGATGGGTGAATTTCCCCCTCAGATGTAACCCACTAAATTCAGAAATTTCTTTGTTGGAATTGAAACATCAATATTTCACCAGCTGGCTGTTTGTTGAGAGGCTGAGAGGTTGAAGGCGCCCGGCTGCCGACGCTCTGCTCGGTTCTGTTTTACTTTTGCACTGTGCTGTGGGGATGAAAAACATATTTTACTGTCTGTCTCCCAATCTTCTTAATTTTGTAGTTCAACTCTCCAGTTCCTACCCTTTGCTCTCTCTTCCTCCTTCATCCACGTTCCATTCTCCCCCTACCCTTTTACCCTCCTCTCCTTTTGCCCTTTTTTCCTCTTAGAGACATTCCTCTTTGAATGTCTCATATCCATTTAAAGTCCAATAGCTTCCCATGAGGAGAAATTCTTCTTGAACTCCTGGAATAAAGAGCTTCCTATAATTTATTTATTGTGGTGTGTATGTTTGTGGTCATTCTAAGACTGTTGGTGTGTGTCCAAACATCTTTCTTTAGCAGAAATGACAGGTTACATTGTTAGATTAATAAATCCTAAACTGTGGCAGGGAAAGTGAGATTAGCAGTGTTGGCGTAACATCTCAGGTCTATTAGGCTGTTATTTACAACTATCCACAGCACAGAGCTATTTAAGTCTTCAGGCACCAAACGCCTGAGGCGTGTTTGCCGGTATGTGTGTCTGTGTGTGTGTGTGTGTGTTGGCTGAAATTGAGCTGTTAAGTTCAGAGGGCAAAGAGGCCAAGGAGAAGAAGAGGAGGGTGTGTGTGTGGTGGAGTGGACGTACATGGACACCTACTGCGAGCAACAAGTCTCACCCTGGTTGTCAATCTGTCTGTCTTTTTGTGACACATTTCTCTTCATTTCTTTTAATAATATTTGACCTGTAACATTTTGTAATTGTCATACAAATCCTTTAAAAGCTTAAACGACAAGAAGAAGATATCCGTGTTTGTAAACAGAGACCACATTATGTGTAGTTAATCTCAATCTCTCTTTGTCACATAAAAATACTCATGATCCAGTCGCGTCTCAGAAAAATAAAGTCTTCTGTCAACCCGAACACAATTCCGTTGTGAATCTGCATGTGCCGGTCGAGAATGGCTTATTTCATTATGTTGAAGCAATTCAACCTATTATGACTCTGATTGCAGTTTAAGCAGCCGATCTGTAATGTACAATGCATCACATTTTGTCAAGCGCTCTGCTGGACCTGTGGGCAAAATCAATAAAGAGGTGGTCAGACGGAGAGAGATGTTTTCATTATTATTCATATACCGTAGCTTATTAAGCGCAAGGAGACAACAGGGTGGTGAGCCGGGTGAACCAGACTGACCGAAAGCCTGGGTCCCTTCCAAGATCAGCGTCCTGTAGTCAGGGTCAGTCATGACTCGTCATAACTGCCCATTTCCTGTCACATGATAAACACCGCATTATTCTATCGCTGGTGAGCAGATTCATTTATCTGACCACTGTTTTGTCAGTACAGATATTTTCTGTCCACTTTGTAGATCTATTCATTACATCCCGCTTCAAAGCGGTGATGTATTGTAATTGTCGGTGTTCGTGTGTTTGTCTGTTTGTTAGTCCACCAAATATCTTTGCAACCGTTGCAGATAGAAAGATGAAAATGAGATGATGACCATGACCTTGAGAAAAGGAGGTCAAGGTCAAATTTCAACTTTTGTACACTCAGAAACTGGATAAGATAGAAACCCTGGGGAGAAGGCCAGTGTGAGTAAGACCATAGATCAAAGCTAGTGCTTTAATCAACGACAGTAGGTCAGAGCACTATCTTGATCTTTGACCTATGCAAGTAGGTCAGGGTAAAATTTTGAATTCAGGGGTGTCGCGGGATGTTGCAGTCTGTGACAGCATTGGTTCTATTTTAATTTATGCTTAATGTCATGTCTGTTTTTCAAAGGAAGTTTTGAAGGAATGGTGTGAGTGTACTTTTTGTCATGTTCTATACATTTGTTGAGATGGAAAGGCTTGCAACATTTGTTTTGTATTTAACAGGAGGAAACCATGTCATGTGTTAGCTTAGCTTCATGTGGATGGATAAGATCTTAGAGATTTCCAAGAAAGGCTGATACATCTTATTGTCAGTCTAAAGAAGGAGATGTAACATGCTAATTGTGCTCTGGTGTAGATTATCCTTATTACTTTACGACAGATCGTGTGTTTCCACCCTTTGAACTAATCGTACCATTGGAAGTATTATTTAAATTGGAAGCAAAAAGCTTTCCAACTTAGCCTCTATTTGCAACTAATAACCTGTGTGATAGAGTGGCTTACTAATTTCCCGATGGGGATAATTACAGCACATTAAAACAAACAAACAAACAAAAAAAAACTAACCAAGTAAGAGTGTTGCGTCACTCCTACAAAGGCGACCGGGTTGCTCATGTTCGCATTCAAAACCAATATGTTAGTCACTCTGGTTTTTTGGCTGCTAGCCCTAACTAGTCATGTTCCTGTCCAGATCAAGGAAGACAATTGTGGTTATAATTTCACTGGAAAATTCCAGATTTACTTTCTTTGTGCTTTAAATCAAGCTTTCATATTAGAAACATGATAGATAGTGATGGCAAGTCTCGCAGGAAACCAGTATAAAAATGGTGTCATCACTATGCAAAAATATTCTTGATATAGGTCAAGAGTCTTGCTTTACTTAAACCTTGAAATATAAAATTTAGTTGACTCACAGTATTTTTTTTAGGCATAATGTTGTTTTCAGTGAATATCTTAGAGTAGAAACCCTCTTACTGTACTGAGGACACAAAAGGAGAAGATCCCTCTTTCATACTCGCTGTCTGAGGCAGCTGCTGGTTGTCTTCATTTTTCCACCACACACTGCTCTGTCTCTGAATGCAAGATCTCTATTTGGATGTGTGAACACACACAAGCACACGCAAACACGCGCAAGCACACACACATACCACATGCATGCACGTGTACACACACACACACACACACACACACACACACACACACACACACACACACACACACACACACACACACACACACACAGCTGCTTAGGGAAAAGTGCAGCGTCAGGGTCGGTTAAGGGCTCGCTCAAATCATCCTGACAGCTACCTCCGCTTTCTTTTCTCTCCTCTTTGCCCCTGGCTCTCTCTCTCTCTCTTCCATTCATCTCACCTTTCCTCACCCCTCGTGCCCCCTCACCACTGCCCAGTGGACACCATCTATTCCCTTTTCACAGCTCATGCACCTTGTCACTCCTTTTCTCTCCACCTTCTTGCCTACCTCTCTCCTCTCCTCCTCTTATTGAATCTAGCATCACCCTTCCTTCCCTCCAATACTCCTCATCTCCTCATCCTTGTCCTTCAATGGGGTGCCAATCTTTTATAGGCCAAATCATTATTCAGCATTGCATATGAGAAAACACAGGCAGCAAGCCAAATGCCACACTCTCTCTCTCTCTCTCTCTCTCTCTCTCTCTCTCTCTCTCTCTCTCTCTCTCTCTCTCTCTCTCTCTCTCTCTCTCTCTCTCTCTCTCTCTCTCTCTCTCTCTCTCTCTCTCTCTCTCTCTCTCTCTCTCTCTCGCTCATCACTCTTTCCAATCCATGTCTCCCTTCTTTTAAAATTCATCTATTCTTCCCCCCCTTTATCATTTATACACTTTTCCTCAGCATATATCTGCCTTCATCCACCTTTATCCTCCAGCCTGTGCCGATCCATCACTTAAATCCCGTCTCTATATGTGTGTCTCCTATCCTATCCTCCTCTACCTCATATCACACTGGAGGCAGATGTCATCTGTAACTATTGATATGAGGGGGAAAAAATCATGCAGCAGTGCACAAACACATTTTTGACCTCTCAAATACACGTGCATTCAGTAAAAGCCCAAGCAGAGAGGCTCATTTAGTTTTGTGGTGTAAAGCAGTAAGTTAAGAGTTGATTTATATGACAGCGAAGCTGCAATCACTGATAATGGCTCCGCTAATGATTTAGACCTTGTCTTAGTATTGTTTCAGAATCAATCATTTAACTACATGCTGGCTCCTCTCCTCCTGTACCTGGTAAAAATAACCTCCTCTAAGCTTGAAGTGCAAGTTGGGAAGATAGTATGCATACAGACACACCCAACCATCAGGGGAAACCCCAGGAGATGTGACCAAGATAATCTGTATAAGGGAGAAAGAGGTATAGTGATGTGATGTGACACTGTCCTTAGGGCAGGAGGGACAGAAGCGAACGTTTGAAGGAAGAACGAGAAGGTACGAAAGGGCAAGGACGGGAAGCGCTCTTTGGAGTTACAGCGAGGGTTCAGTCACCTTCTGTGGACATTTAGCAGCCACCCGTGTGACTGAATCAACATCTCAGCAAGAACTCCAGCACGACAATCCAGACAAACATCTCAGCGCTAAGCTGAATGACTGTAATTAGATAGCTACACAGAAAGGAGCCAAGATTACACCCAGGGAACGACAGGCATAGCGCAGCACAGCTTGAGCTATTTGTTCTCTTCCTCGTTATGCAAACATTGAAGGTAATGATCACTCCGGACGAGTGAAAAGAGATTTTAACTATGTTTTTACCCCCAATCACACCTCGTTCCTTGCAGGGAGCGGCAACTTGATGTTTCAAGGTAGTATAAATCAGCACTTGATTAACTACAGTATGTGCAGTATGTTGCAAAGAAGCATCTTAAAGCATTCTCAGTAATCCAAAGCGCTCACATTTTATCAGTGATGTGCGGTGAGCTTCAGGCACTGACCTCATCATAATGAGATGAAGATGTTTACAAACATACTAACCTACATTGTAGCTTTTTCAGCATTTAATAAGCAACATTGAGTGGTTTATTTTTAAAGTCTCAAAGCAGAATTATTTACACATACAAAATGTAACACACAAATAAGCACATTTGATTAAAAAACTTATGTTGTTACCTACACGTTTTTATATGTTACGTTTACTTATAAATGAATCCTCGGCTGAATCCCTGGGATCACTAGCGCCCCCTACCATGAGGCACGTGAACTGCGTGCCTCACTTTGTGCCTTTTCCCAGCAGTTTCAGGACCGCTCAACTCAAGGAAGACGATACACACATGCAGTTGTTGACAAAAAAAAACAATGCACATTATATACATTAGCTAAATTATGGAATTTTAGTTTATAGAGCAAACATGTTTGAACATTTCAATAGCGACATATAGAGAGATAGCATCAGGGTCTCACTGTATAGCATGCCAGCACAGCTAGCCGAGCCATTGCACAATAAATGGTGAGGCACGGCTGGCTGGTGCCTCACTGCAGGTCTCTGCTCCGTATATCAGCGTTAAATGTGAAAATTCAGCGATATTGAGTGAAAATAACCTAAAATTGTTGACATTAAACAGAAAATAACTACATAATACACATCACTGGATAAATATAACCATTTAATTTATTTTTTTCCCATTTTCCATTTTTTTGTTTTATGATGACAGGTGAGACACTGCCTCACCCTGCCTCTCCTGACTGCACGTCACTGTATTTTATTGAAAGAGTTCACATGGCAGTGAGGACTCAGTTACAATCGGGAACGTCACATCAGCAACTTTCACATTGCTAAAATGTCACACTGCATTGTTGGATTGTTGCTACATGCTGTTTGCAACGATTTTCACGCTTTTGTTGAATTTTGTCAGCACTGAGTAGCAGATAAATTCACACATTTAAATATATTGCTAAAGGCAAAATATAGAGAACTGTACAGTGTTTAGGGAACAATTTTATATGAACATTTGGTGATTGAAAAAGGTTTGTACTTCATGATTTGTTTGTCTCGCATGGTGGTGAGGTGGGGAGTTAAGGAAATACTTGCACACACTCAAGCAGACACACACAGACACATAAACACAGACGCACGGGTAATGATGATGATATTAGTGGTGTGATTTACTAACACTCCCTGATGCCCTGAAGCACTGGCGGATCTATGCCTAAGACTGTGTAGTGTGTTTGTGTATCCATGCATGTGTGTGTGTGTGTGTGTGTGTGTGTGCGCGTGTGTGTGTTTGTGTGTTTATGGGAACAGGGAAGGGGGGAGGGGTCTATCTTTGAAGGACTGACCCTGATCAATGCGTGTTAAAGCCGTAATGAAGAATCGATTGGTTGTCCTGGACACGCAGACACACACACACACACACACACACGCACACAGTCCATCTGTCTACTGTAACAGTCCTATTACTTGATATCAGCAGACAGCGACTGCTTATATTCTTCACAGATGAATATGCTGTTTATAAGGCGAGAGTTTGACGAGTAATGAATATGAACTGACATCGTACTACTCAAAACACTTAAACATCACAGGATGCCAAGTGTTTTATCTCAAAGCTTTAAGAAACTCTTACATTAAGTGAAGCAGTGCATTGTTTCATTAGTTGTTGCTGACACTTCTTGTCTCTGGAGGTGTGCATTCATGTGAAGAAGAAATAGCAGTGTGGAAAGCGACAGCAACAGCAGGGAATTATCCTGCTTTTGGACGCATCTGGGTTGGTTCTAACTCAATGGTTGTATGCTTTTATGAACATATTCTATCTTGACTGTTCGGGTCATTCAAAGATGTGGATGAAGCTAAATAAAAACTTTTATGTTATATTTTACATAATTTTGCGTTCACACCGACACACATTATTAAAAGTAATGCCTGCTCATTCCTGTGTGCGTGTGTGTGTGTGTGTGTGTGTGTGTGTGTGTGTGTGTGTGTGTGTGTGTGTGTGTGTGTGTGTGTGTGTGTGTGTGTGTGTGTGTGTGTGTGTGTGTGTGTGTGTGTGTGTGTGTGTGTGTGTGTGAGTGCGGTGCAGACGCTCTGTCTGCTGCTGAGGGCACCCCTGATGTTTGAAAGAAGTGTACAGGTGTAGGAAGACAACTCCTGACCGGAAGACTCCGTGAGAATGTGTGAAAGGCAATTAAGACTGAAGTAGAAGGGAGGAGATGGATGGAGGAGGGGTGGAAGTCTGCCTGTACTAAAACCTTTTACTCCACAAAGCTGGTCTACTTCACGTCAGACCAGCTTTGTGGAGCTTTCTCGCTGACGAGATGCCCCTACCTCCAAAATACAAACACACGCACCCCAACCCCTCAAAATGTCAGATGCCTTTGTTTTGAAGTCAAACCATTGTCCAAGTTGACCCCTGTATCTTCTTGTGTTACATATTTTGCAACCAAAGTTGACTTTTTTCATAGCTTTCATCATGGAAACAAAGCAAATAACTGCACAGCATGAACAAATGGATTGGTAAAAGGAATGAATGGATATGAGAGATAGAGAGACGATGGAATTAAGGTTTTTTTAAAAGGATTGGATGAAACCCCTAACTCTTCTGTCGATCCATCCGAGTGGCCGCAGGCTCTGTGTGCGCACCGGTAAGTTTGTGTTGATGACGATCTCTTGCATGTGTGCTTGTCCTAATGGAGCAGAGCAGAAGGGGGGGGGGGGTGGACGGACACCTGTCTCTGTCCATCTGAGGGAAGGAGTACATGGATAAATGCAGTGTCATGTTCTCTCAGTGACTATGTCCACACAGCTCTGCCTGAATCTGGAATAATGTTCTGCGTGGATGAACGTGACAAATAGCGGCCTCTCACGTTACCATTAGAGGCGCTAATAAAAACTGGCTTTAAATTCAAATATTCGTCAATTCTAAAAATCGCTCCTTCATGTTGGCCTCCTCTGCTTCACCCATGCATTGGCAATGACCGTTGGTTATAGGCCTGACGGTTAAAGAAAAGAGAAGAGACAAAGAATGGCTGAGAAAAAACATACGGAAATGAAGGAACATTATTGACAGAGAGGAGCAGGAAAATAGATCATGTCAGGATAAACAACTTAAACAAAGTTGTTACAGAATAGAGGAAGAGACTGTCACTGGCATGAGACATTCTCCTGGGAAAATGTCTCACACACACACACACACACACGCACACACACACACTGCAAGAGTGGCACAGATTTAAAATCAATTGAAACCTGTATTGTAACCAATTGATCCACCCAGGGTTTGTGTGACTGTATCACTGCTACGACTTCACAGAGGCACCGAAAGAAAACCCAAACAGGATTGTGGTTGAGATTATTTTTTCTGTTTGTTAAAGATTGTGGTCAGTGTCCGATAAGTGACACAAGCCAGTGTGTGTGTGCAACTCTATTGATTACTAAATTTGAATTGACTTTATTGAAACACTCATTTAGGTTGTACAGTGTAGTGTACAGAAGTCACCAAATCTACCATATGAAGTGACACCCTATAATTATGTCTTTAACACTTACTGTATATTATATAATACTTTAAGTATACATATCTCGGGTTTTCAGGTTGTTGTGTGTTCAGTTGAAATCTCAAACAGAAGCATATACAGATGGAAAAAAATGTGTAAATAGAGTTTGGAAAAATAGAATTGTGACCACGTAATTCAGAGTTAAGTTCTTGTAGGTAAGCTGTTGAAGGAATTTCTTTCCAGGAAGCTATTTTAGAGACAGGCAGGTGTGTCTTTGGTATCCAGACACAGAGGCAGCGCTCCTGCTGTGTGCCTGGAGATAGGTTCTAACATTTGTGGTCAAAAAACATGAAAGAAGTAGGAATAAAAATAGAATCTGCCTCAGAATCCTCCCTGCATCAGTGAAACAAAGTCCCAAGCAGTTTTTATGCTCATGTTTAATCTTCTGCAAAAAAAATAATATACAGGTATGTACTGTACTGTACATGTATTTTGTAGCAGATTCAGATTTTAATGCAAAAAGAATAAAGAACTGTAAAGTTTCATTTGAATGTGTTGATTATCTCCCGCTTATTTGTATTTATTAAGAATTCCTTATAGTCTGGATATTTCTTCAATTAGTGTCCATGCTATTATTTAAAATTCACCACAGCCCCCCTAGAGTTAACAGTCAGCAGAAGCTGGCAGATATTTCAAAGAGGAAATAATAGAATGACCTCAATCCACTCTAAAAAGTGAAAAATGTGTGTCTCTCATGAACAAGGGCCTTCAGGCTGTGTTATAAACATTATTGAATTAGATCTGGAAAGAGATGTAAACTACAGTCGTTTGTTCCACATTAAAAAAAATCACTAGCTTTCAAGGCCTGTCGGGTTCAAGCATAGTTCAAAGACCTTGACCCTTACATGCACTCTAACTGTATATAAAGGCCTATGAGGTATGTCTAATCTGTCATTTTTCTTGTCTTATCAGTCATTTCTTGTGAGAACACAGTATTGAGTGGCTTTAATAACGTCATGAAGCTTGGAAGTTTTTGCGGAGGAAGATAACGAGGTAAATTAGTTTTGTGGGATGAAGAATTGGCGAAACATGTGATGCCACTGCATTCTTGTGCAAGCTGAAAGGGAACACTCCATCTTACATTCCCCTTCCCTTTCTGTTTGTATTACAAAACAGTTGTAATCCATAAAATGCTGATCTGTAGCCCTTAGCAGTTGGAGTATATAATCAGTCAATTACAGCGCAGCCATAGAGTTTTTTGTTTTGCTTTCTTTTTATTTCCACATGCAGGTGGTTCTTCCCCTCACCATCTGTAGACTGCCGATGTCTTTTGCGGCATTCATTTGAATTGTAACGACACCTCTGCTTCTGCCGACAGAAAATGTACTTTCAGTTTCCCCCCAGCCACTGATGAATGCAAACAACTTGCTCATTGCTTCTGTTTTCTAGCCAGATCTAATGCAATGCCTGCCAGATGGAAAACTAATAAAGCAAATAGTATAATAACATCACATTCATAGTAGCTCGGAACAATTCAATAATTTCCTTTTTCCTCTTATTAAAAACTGACCCTCCCCTCTCACAAAAACCACCTCATGTGTGTTTTAATTAAATTTCTTCACGCCAAGCATGAAAAGTTGTATATATTTAGTTACTGTTGCTTTAATCTCCAAATTTCAGCAAGCTGTACATGTGAGGATAGTGTGGACACGCTGTAAAAGTCTGGTGTGTGTTTGTAGAAGATATTTAATGTTTGTACTGTACTCCGCAGATATGATTACGTGGAGATCCATGACGGGAACTCGGAGTCAGCTGACCTACTGGGAAAGCACTGCAGCAACATCGCCCCAGCACCGATCATATCGTCGGGGCCATCTCTCCACATCAAGTTCGTGTCCGACTACGCCCACCAGGGGGCGGGCTTCTCGCTGCGCTATGAAATCTTCAAAACCGGTAAGCCGATGCTGTTGTGGCTTTTTTATGCTCCTCTTCGCTCTTCTTTGAAAAAATGTTTTGAATAATTCAACAGTTAAATTTTTTTTAGGTTTTTCTAAATTCTGAAGGGTCCCACAAATATTTCTGAAACAAATGTTTGAGAAAATCACAAGTAGAAAACTTTTTTATAGTGATGCATCCAAAATGGTCTGTAATAAGTTTTGTAATTCCAATCAATACAGAATTAATGAGGCATTGAAACAAACAACAACAGATACGAAAGTCTCCTTGCTGTATGTAGTCACCCTTGAAGGCATCACATTTTGTTCCAAGCTGTAGACAGATGGTTGATATCACAACAAAAAGGGAGATTCCTAACAACCGTTCCAATACTCCATGATGAGCCGACATGTGACACTCTTTCCTTTCACACACACTCTGTTGAAGTTGAAACTGTTATGTTTAGAAGAGCTGAATTGTGATTCATCGCTCTGCTTTGATCCAGTAGCAAAAGCAACAAGAAGTTGGGCAGCAGGACAGAAGGTGGAAGGTGGGCCATCATCCACCTGAGGCTTTGGAAAGTAATTATTAGTAATTAGCAGCTAGCTCAAGAAAAAGAAAATCAAACTGTGGGAAATGGGGCAGCAGCATAAATAGCTGTCATGGAACTGTGAAACCATACTAACTTGGTGTAAAAGAGGATAGTGTTGTGCAGAGTTGCGAATTATAGACAAACAAGAGGAACCTTATCTCTGTAAATTTCCCTTTCACATGGTCAGACTTAAATTGAATGGGATCTGAGGAGGATAGCACTTTTATATATATAAAAAAAGCTGTTAGCAGTTATATTACAAGTGACTCACAGAGAACCCAACATGCTTCATTAGGTGACCAAGCCTTGTTCAGCTCCCTGGTGTCATGGGACGTAAAGGCAAGAGGCGCAGCAGAGGACCCTTGAGAGACCTGTGGACGGTTCAAGCGAGTCATTGCGCTCCTTCATGGCACTTTGTGCGCGTCTATGTGTGTGTCTGTGTGAGTGTGTGCCTCACAAGGATCCCCTTCACGCTGCCATGGGTCAGCCAAAGCGAGACCAATTGAGATCAAGGGCAAGTGTGACAGAGGGGAGCATAGTGTCGGCCCCACAGCCATCTTGTTCCGTTCCCCCTGAAAGCATTCCACACATGTCTTCTTAATTGAGTCCTGAGCTCCATTCCCCTGGGACACACACACACACACACACACACACACACACACACACACACACACACACACACACACACACACACACACGGCTGAGGTTACTAACACAACACGTAGAGTTGTCAGTGTTTCTCACTTGCCGGCACCAGTCTGTTGGGATATCTTCTGTGTGTGTGTTTTGGTCTTGAGATGGTCCACCTGATGACTTAAAACAGCAAGGTGTTAGTGTTCACGCCCCCTCACCCTTGGGGGAGAAAGACAGAGACAGACATGAGGATAGTGAATTTACTTCGCATTTACGACACTCAACCATTAGACAATTATAGGGTCGTTTTTTTGTGAAGTGCTACTCCGGTTCCTTTTTTTAATTTAAAAAATAAACTTCCTAAATCTTGAATGAGCTTTGAAAAACTTTAATAAATACATGGGTAATACGCAGTCTTCTAAAACTGTAATCAATTTACTGACATGCTTTAATGGCTTGCCACATGACAATACTGTTAAAAAGAAACAGGTCTCATGAGGTGACAGTATGTCTGCTCTGTAAAAACTCATCTTGGTCAGGGGAAGTTTCCTTTAATTTACGCAAACATTGAAAGTTGGGGGAACGTGCTGGTTGTGGTATTTACACAGTACACTGTCTAGAAGAGGCTGTATAAAAGGTATTTTTACATATGTGTGTTTGTATTTACGTCCGGCCCTCCTTTGCAGTTATAACAGAGCGAAGAATCAAGCTGTTACCATACTGTTAACAGGATCTTGATATTCTGGAAGGTGCAGCAGAGTGCTTATTTGTGTGGGAGACTAGTGAAAGTGAAATGTCTAAATATGAAGCTATGGTTGTTAAACCAACACATTCTGCTTTGCTCATATAAAATGTGTAAATTCATCGCTAAACACTGAAATATGAGGGGGAATAAGGATAGAGGAACATTTGGTGAAGGTGATTCAAGCACAGTCGTATTATATTATTGTCAGTAAATTGGACTGTGCCCTTATGAATCGGATCAGTCCTGAGAAGACCTTGTTTAAATGGGATGGGAATGTTTTTGCTTAGGAGTATGAACTAAAAAATGTGTTTGAAAAAAAAAAGATCTTTTCCTTGTTTTGTAAAGTCAAGAGAAGGACATTTTTTGTGATATTTTTGTCCGGTTTGGTTCCCAGAATTAAGTTTCTGGGAAAAACATTTTTTCTTTTATTGCATACTGTAATAATGAGAAGCATTACATCACACTTGTATTGGGGGTGCCCCCTCACCCCCACCTCTCTGGGTGGCCTGATTACTGAACCCCTCACAGATTAACAGTCTGGAATGGCCCACATTTTGAAATTAATTGCGGAAAACAAACACAGACGCATGTGTGTGTTTTCAGTCTGTTTTACATACAGCACACAAGCACAACTGGGAAATATCAACACAGATAGATGCAAAAAACATCATGCATGCATAGTAACAGACATCTTTATAGGACTAGTGTATGAAATATTAGCACAAAAAAAATAAACATGCAAAACTTTGTTTACTTCTCTGTTACTATGGATACTGTAGTAAAATCTCAGCCAATGTGAACAGAGCCAACAGAACATGGTGACCAATCAAAATGCATTGTCTAGGCAGTGTGCCCCCAGCTGTTATTGTGACCCAGAACTCACCAGACACATGTATGTGCGAGCACACACACACACACACACACACACACACACACACACACACACACATAAAGATGACGGTTGCACAAAAATGCGGGGCAGTTTGCACATTTACAATATCAACTGATTTTGAAAAACATATATGACTAATTTTTGTAGCTTAAGAGGATTCTTATGTCTGACTACTCATCAGCGCTTCATCCCTGACTGCTGCTGTAATCTGAATTAAGTTAAATCACTCGTCATATTTTATACGGTTTACCGCATGGCCATCCGTTTTTGACTAAAATAAGAAGTTGTGCGACTGTGTGAAAAGATTTCAGTAAGCAAACACACACACACACACACACACACACACACACACACACACACACACACACACACACACACACACACACACACACACACACACACACACACACACTATTGTGCAAGCTATCTTGACAATCCTTCCAATAACTGCTATTGTTTACATTCTAACAAATACCTTTAGGGACTTCCTCTCTGACTCTCCCTCTCGCATCAAGCGGTTTACTGCGTGGTCAATCCAATCACATCGTTGCTACGCATTCCTCCACCGTTAATTGAGAAAAGTGGATCCAGATCTGAATAAAGGGCTCTCTACGTTAGCTGATTGTTTAGAAATTGAATCAGAAACTGAATAATTTTCTTGGTTTAGCATACTGAATAGTGGCTTTACTTACTGTTTACATTACTGTTTACACGGCTGAAAGTGACTTTTCACTCTACCGCCCACTGTGAAAGATTTTAGAATAATAATGATATGACAGATAAATACAAATTTCAATGCGGAGGAGATGTTATTTTGTAGAAGAGATGCTTTTTGAATCAGGGAGTCAGTGTTTTGAGTAACAGCAGATGGAAAATGTTCCGAGACGCCTCGGTTTCATCTTCATGTCAAACCAAAGAACAGATCTGAAAACACTTTGGTGACTTCCAGCATGAAAGTAACGCTGAGTTCAAGCTTTTATTAAATTGCGTTAGGATTGGTAAGGGGGTGGTTGTCTTGTGACAGTTTGCTTTCATATTTCGACTGTAATTTGATTGAATAGGGAATTTATGATGAATGGAAATCCCTGCTGAGATTCAGTGACATAGGCTGAGATAAAATGTCTATGGAGTTTCAGAATCACCAGCCTCCAAGTTGACACTCTTATATCTCACTGTAAGAATGTGGATGTGTCTGTCTGTATGCAGTACAGATTGTTAAAGAGAAGGACAAATGGCTGTTGGTTTGATCTCGACTAATAGCCCATTGACATGAAAGGCGATTTAATGAACGTCTGCATGCCAGCTTACTAGACTCAGACAGAACACACACACAAGGCAGTCGCACACTTTTATATAGGAAGTACACACTCAGTCCGGTACCCAATCTGCCCAGCAACACACACACACACACACACACACACACACACACACACACACACACACACACACACACACACACACACACACACACACACACACACACACACACACACACACACACACACACACACACACACACACACACACACCTCCTCTAACCCTGACCACATAGTGAAACACGTGTTTCTTTCACACTCATCCAATTCAAACAGATGGGAAGTGAAGAGAAAAGAATAGGAAATGAGACAGTGGGAGGGATGGGAAAAAGGGAGCTGTGGAAGATGAAAAGATGCATGGGAAGATGGTAAAGAAAGAACAGCAGGAGAGGAGAGAGTAAGAGGGATCAGAAAAGAAAGGGATACAAAAGGAAGGAGGAATGAATGAGGGAAACAGATGTAGATTTAATCCAGAGATCACTATGAGCATTATTTAATATTTCAAACCAAGTTGGAAAATGTAAGTTTGGAGTGTACTTGAAAATGAAAGAGAAGAAGACGCACAAGCATAAGAGAGGATGAGGAGAATGACAGGAGGAAGGAGGGCAGGAGTGTTTTTGGTATGTTCATGAACATGAAATAATGAGAGGGGAATAAAATCGCTTCTGGCGACAGAACTGGCAGGCAGGCGCGCACACACACACACACACACACACACACACACACACACACACACACACAGCACGACCCAGCGACTAACTCTGCGGGGGGTGGGGGGCTGGGGAGACGTAAGGGGAACCCCCAGACAACAATGTGTATGTGAGTGTGAGTATATGTGTGTGTGTGCGTGTGTGTGTGTGTGTGTGTGTGTGTATGTGCTTGAGGCCACTGCGTGAGGGAGAAGGTCAAAATAACAAGCGCTGGAAAGTGGGACAGAAAAACATACAACCAGTCATACATCAAGATAAACAGATAATCTAAACACACACCCTAAAAATAGACAAATACGTGAACGTTTATCAGAAAGAACCACTGATAAACCAGTCAGTGAAGGGTTGTTAGGGGTATTTAAACTTTGACAATATGTCAATCCCATTTGATTATTTTGTTCCCTTAATCAATGAAGTGGCTGACAACTCTGACAGATGACAAATGATGAAAGACTAGGATGAAACATGTCTCGTGCAAGGTTCTCCCTTAATAGCAGACACCCAAACAGACTGGACAGAAATGGGTTACCATAAGAGGCTTTGTGTGTGTGTGTGTGTGTGTGTGTGTGCGTGCGCGCGCGTGCGTGCGTGCGCGTGCGTGTGGTCATACTGGCTTGACTGGAATAATGGTCCAGTTGGTCCAAGTGCATATCATCCATAACGTTGGTGTGTGTGGGGGGTGTATTAATAGAGATGGCATTTCTGTGATTCAGAGATGAAGTGCCTCAGATTATCCCAGATCATTGTGAGTGTGTGTGTGTGTGTGTGTGTGTGTGTGTGTGTGTGTGTGTGTGTGTGTGCGTGTGCGCGCGTGTGTGCGTGTGGCTGTCTAAAGCTCCTAAACTGATAGAAAACCCCACAATGATACTGGGCTTGCACTAGGAGGTAGTATGACTAAGCCACTGTGGCTCAGTGTAAAAGAATTGAGTAAGCCACAAAAAGCCATATTCTGTGTCCAAGACAGCGGCTTGCTGTAATAGCAAGTAAAACTTACAAGTAAACATTGAGTAATACCAAGAATCAAATGTATTAAAATCAAAGTGTCGAAGTCAAAGTTAAAATGTCTTGTAGTCCAAGTAAAACTTACAAGTAAACATTGAGTAATATATTTGTATGACTGCATCTTCACATTCAGGTTGATTGGCCGTTCCAAATTGCTCGTAGGAATGAGTGTGTGTGTGCATGGTTGTATGTCTTTGTGTGCGGCTCCGCAGTGCACTGGGGTCGTGCCCGGAGTGTCCCCCACCTCACGACCTATGCCGCTGAGATAGGCTAGAATACATTTTAACTTTGACTTAGACAACACCATATTTATGCCAGTTTAGTTTTTTTTTTTAAATTCAATAACATGATTTTTCATTTCAATTTATAAAGGCATATAAAATAGCAAGCGAGGTGAACACACATTTACACGCATCGCTGTTTATTCCTGCTGGTCATAGAGATCAGAAGTCTAAGACTGCAAAAAAGTATTGATAATATCTATCATTTACCTTCTGATCCGTCTGTCACAACTCCTACCCCCTCTCAGCATTCACCATTTGTTGTTCAATTAGAATTTCAATGCAAAACCTACTATAAAACTTCTCATTTTCTTTCAATCAATCGTCCTCGCCTTGTCGCACACCAATTTGCGGGTTTAGCTTGTAAAAAAAAGAATCTTTTTGTTTTTCATTGGACGAGAGGAGGTCATGACCCGAGTGTATAGTTAATGATCGGGA
Source organism: Antennarius striatus (assembly GCF_040054535.1). Taxonomy (NCBI): domain Eukaryota; kingdom Metazoa; phylum Chordata; class Actinopteri; order Lophiiformes; family Antennariidae; genus Antennarius; species Antennarius striatus. The sequence goes on from NC_090787.1 coordinate 8,367,798, forward strand.
GCGTTCGGGTCACTTCGGCTAAATTCCGTCGGCATGCGGAAATAGCGCCGCTAGCGAGCGGCACTAGTGGAAATAGCCTTTTTTTAGTTTTAGCCTTTTTTCTGTAAAAATAAGAACGCCACTGTGGCTACACAGTTTTAAAACCTTGTAGCCAATCTGGAATTTACTTCGCCTATGATGAAGTGGCGAATGGCTAGTGCAAGCCCAGTGATACCATCACCAGATTCCTTGTCTGCCTTGCTTCATATCTTCATTGTATTGTACTTTTTGCTCTCTCTCTCTACTTGATCTCAATGTTAATAATCAAAGGGCATTGCATCTGTTGCCTTGAGGTTACCTTTATGGAGAGTAACCAGGAAGGATGCGGCATCTTCCTTGAGTGCACCACAGAAAAACAAGCATTTCATTTGACACCTTATCTTGTACTTGCTGGCATTCGGTCCTGTGTAGTCTTGGCAGCTTGCTCTGTCTTTAACGTAACAGTTACCATAGTGTAAGGTAGCAATGTTGCTTTTTTGGAACTGCTCCACCTGAATGAGTTTGTTTAATCTGCTTTCTTACATGAATATTGAACATTGCATCACTTTGAGTCTGACTCAAGTCTATCTTCTATATTCAGGATCTAAGTGAACTGGATTTAAAGTAATAATATAGAGGTATTTTGTATGGAGCCCAGAAAACTGAGAGCTGTTCAGGAAATTATTCAATTAGCTTTGACTTTAGGAGCAACTTTGAGAGTCTGTTCAGGGTGATACTTGAGTTTAATCATAGTCTGTTCCCCTTTCTAAATTAATTCCATTTGCATTTTTCACAGTTAATTAGTTATACCAACTTCAAACTGAATAATTGTTTAGTATTTACTACGTGTATATATATATATTAAAAAAACCTGTTTGTCTTCATGTGTTCATCCCAGGTTCAGACTGTTCTCGTAACTTTACCAGTCCCTCTGGTCTCATCGAGTCTCCTGGCTTCCCTGACAAGTATCCCCACAACCTGGAGTGCTCCTTTATCATTGTTGTCCCCCCCAGCATGGATGTCACCCTCACCTTCCTCACCTTTGATCTGGAGAATGATCCACTGCCAGGTGGAGACGGTGACTGCAAATATGACTGGCTGGAAGTATGGGATGGCCTCCCAGGAGGTAAGATGCTTCTCAATTTTTATTTTTTTTTGGAGTGTGAGGATCACCTGCACACACCGATGATGATGATGATGATGATGATGATGAATGCGTCAAACAATCCATCCCTCTCATGAGGCGTTGCACTAAAATGATGTGTACTCTGACTTGCCTACATCATTATTGACTCCGGTGGAATAGCAACTATTTTAGTAGCTATGCGTTGGTAGATGAAAGCTGAGCTCCCAGGCAGGATGTTTGCACTGTTTGTGGAGAAGCCACATAAGTTTTCAGGGGGAAAATAAAAACAGTGTTGCTTACAGGAAGGAAAAAAGAGGTGAGGTGAGAACAGGAATGGTAGAGGGCTAGGATATTTCTGGTCTATCCTTTAGAAGGACTGGAAGAGTTTGTAAGGACAAATCCAAAGCACCGATCCCTAAGATGTAGTTTCAAGAGGTGGAAGAGGTATAGGTATGGAAGAGGAACTCTAGAGGAGCAGAAAGATCCCATACTGCTGAGAAAAAGGGAGAGCCATGGTGTGAAGAACTGAAGGCCAGAAGGCCTTTAGTAGAGAAAAAAGAGAAGGCAATATTTACATAATAAGTTTGACAAGTCTAAGATAATTTCACAAAAAATTGAGAAAAAAAAAAGACTGACCTTGATTGCTTGATTCCCAAACTATGTTAATTACGCTCCCATTAAAGACTGAAGAGCGTCAACAGTAAAAGAGTGCAGACAATGGTGTACTTTTCTTATGAATGACTATGAGATTAGCCTTGAGGACTGTAGTAGACTCAGACATATGGTGCAACTTCAAGAGGACAGATAAAAGGAGAATAGTACATATTTCCATGGGATTAAATAGAGGACAAGAGAAGTTCAGCAAGGTTGAGAGAAAAAGAAATCAAGATGAGCAGAAAGTCTAGAAGAAAGCTGCAGAAGAGAACGACAAGATGAAAGGATTCTACTCTGAGTGATGGAGAGAGAGACTGCAGGAAATACAGCTGGATAAAAAGAAGGAAGGAAAGTGAAATTAAGTGGGTGCCAGTTGAAAGGGAGGGAAACATACGGGATGAGATTCAAAGTTGAAGGACTTAGTCTCATCCGTTGTAGGAGTCCTATGCAGGAAGAGTAGACTGGAAAAATACAGGAAAGGAAGGTAAAGAAAATGAACACAGAGGAGAGGTTGAAAGAGGAAGAGCTGGGCTAAAATTTCAATTATTTAAAGAAAAAAAAATCTATCATGCGAGGAGCAGACTTGAGTGTGAAGCAATAATGGTTGTTTGTGAGTTTATACATGAGTAATCATGTTTCCCGACACAGACAATGCTACTACGTGCGCTAAAATAGGAAGGGTGTGTATCTGTGTCCATGTTATCGCACAGTTTGTGTCTGAAGGACAAATGTGCTGTCTGTCACCTTAATTTGCTGATAAATTACAATAAAGCTGTGGTAAAAAGAGAGAGAAATAAGACAGTTGTCTCGAGCAAGAAATATTAGATATCAAGAAATTAGTTTGTCCAGACTTTCTGTACAAACTGGGGTCATTATTCACGGGATTCATCTCTCTGGATTTTTTTTAGCTTCTTTCCTTTTTTTGTTCTTCCTCATCACCATCAAGAAAAGAGTTATTACCGTTATTTGTTCAAGAGCCCTATTTCAAATATCCACCCATTCCAAAAGGGTTGGAAAAAAAATCAATAGCGCTGATCGATTGCTAGCTTTTTTCTCATATTCTTTCTCCTCCTCCTCCTCCTCCTCCTCCTACCCCACAAACCTACTCGTGTGCATCTGTGTGAGTGTGGAAGATGAGTCAAGGCATAGCAGGATAATTGTACAATAAATGTGCCATCCTTTCACACACACATACACACACTTGCACACACCAGGGCTCTAAATCACACTCACTTGTTTGTGTTGACGTACACAAGTTGTGGTATTAGAGAAGGGGACAGTCGAGGAATCACTGAGATCCGTGGATTTACCATGAGAGCCATGTCCAGTGCAGTGGTAAAGTTGATGGATGAAGTGAAGAGAGGTGGCGACATGAGAGAGCAAAGTGATGAGCACAAGGAGGGACCGAAAGAGATGATGGAAGACGGGGGAAAAACAATACAAGTAATACAGATAGAGAAAACATACGTGAGGATTATTGGATTGATAAAGGAATGGGGCGCTAATAAATCATTTTGACTTCTTCATAAGGATCTCACTCCTCCAGGAGTTAGATCCTTAGGAACACTGTTAGTTTTATGTTTAGTCACGTTCTTGGCAGAATTATAGGGGTCGTCTTTCTTTTTATCAGTTGGACCTCTGATTGGTCGATACTGTGGGACCAGGGTGCCTCCAGAGATTCATTCATCTACAGGGATTCTCTCCCTGTCTTTCCACACCGACATGGCCGTGGCCAAAGATGGCTTCTCGGCCCGATACAACATGACACACAAGGAAGTCAGCGAGAGTAAGTTTAATTTGCTTTTGTGATTTTATAATGTAAAACATGAAGAGATAGAATATCAGTCAAAATCCCTCTTTTCATTCTCTTGTAGCTTTTCACTGCAGCAATGCTTTTGGTTTGGAGTCAGGAAAGATCACAGATGATCAAATCACAGCCTCCTCAAGCTTCTACGATCAACATTGGCTGCCGCGACAAGCCAGACTCAATTACCACGACAACGGATGGACGCCAAAAGAAGACAGCAACAGGGAGTACATACAGGTGAGAGTTTGTCTCAACTTTGCATGAGAAACCTGCAGCTGTGCTCTGGTAAAAGATGTTGATTACAGTTTAAGCGCAATGTTTTCTTAATTTGCACCGGAGTGTATTTTGCCTACACTTAATTACAGATGAACTTAACCAGCGACACAATCTTGGACTTTGTTGTTTGTCACCAAGAACAGTTCAGCCATATATAAACAGAACTGCCGCAGGAATACATATGTATTACAACACCCATAAACTTATTTTTATTTGAGTTTTAGATATTTCTTTTTTATCTGGTTGTGCCACAAATCGAAGATCTCTATCTTGAACTACTTCACTTCTGTTCTTGAAAAACATTGCTTCTGGTTTGTGTGGTTGCACTCAGGAGAAATTGCCCTCAACTTGTAATACCCTTTTTTTCTTATATCTTCTGTTGCTCATAATAACTGCATCACAGCTATATTTGTGTTGGTGCATGTGTTAGGTGTGGTGACACCAAGCATCTACATGTTTGAGTAAAGGACTATTTCCTGTATTCAGGAAATACTGTGTGCCATCCTTACCTCTGAGCCTGAGTTATGAGGCTGTCTGGATGAGGCGGGGGAGGTTCACTCACCCCTCAGAGACAAATGAATTCAAAACCAACCTGCTGGGCATTCTTCAGTGAGAAGCCTTCCGCCGGCAGATTATCTTGTTGGGTGTCACCTTCCTGTATCCTTGCATGGATTGTTCACAGATTTTGCTTTTGAATAAGGAGTCAATGACAAGTGCTTCCCTTTGTGAAAGTATTAGTGTGAATATTTCTTAAAGCCAAAGGTAGAAGTATTCTGCTACCTATAGTTAAATGAAGTTTGAGATACAGTGCGCTCTTGCGCATTCGCGCATCATCGCTCGCAACTTCACCTCATCGCGGATGAGGTGATTATATATATAGTGATTATATAGGCCAAGATGTGTTACTTAAATAAATGATCACCAGTTGTTCAGTCAACATGAAGGGGACTGGCAAGGGATCATTTGTTTTGCTCAAAGAGACAAGAACCGGGTGAACACCTCATCTTTTAAATTTGTAGGAAGTATGACATGACTGCAGAAAGACAGATGTGGAATAGAAGCAGTAGTTCTGGTTGTCAAGATTCCAGCAAGGCCAGCCTCTGGGCCAGGAAACACAGGAAAGGCCCATGGCCAAAAGGCAGCATGAGGCCAAGGTCCCATTAGTCTCACGCTTCCTTCCTGCCTCACCTCAACTACAGCTGACAGATCATCATGTCCTGCTCACTCTCAAAATTAGCTGACATTAAGGAATTTTTCTGAAGACTAATCGCATGAGAAATTTCACCATATTTTTGTCATTATTTTATCCATGCAAGTCCTCAGCAGATGGAAAGACCCTTAATTAGGATTTTATTGTTTGTGAAACATCAAATCTCTGCATGAAATCTATTCGACAGTTGGCTGGAATGAAACTCCTACTACTCCTGTTTTGCCTGCCTGCCTCCCTCTGGTCACCGGTGTTGTGGTAGGGTTGCTGCGTTCCACAGAGGCTCTCAGCTGTTCCTCTGCGTTAACACCTCGGTCAGAGCATGCATGTGTGTGTATGTGCAGCGTCTTGTCTTGACAAGCAGCTGTCATAAATGCCAGCATGCCTCTCCTTCTTGCTTCTTGCACCCCATGGTGTATTATAACGGTGTGTGTTCCTGTGGCCATGCATGTGATTGTGTAAGTGTGTGTTTTGCTGATATGGTGCCCGTGCAGCTCAGGTATGTATGTGTTGCTATGTTGGCTCAAGACACACGTGTGTGGTTGTAATCTTTCTTGAGGGCTTGTTCTCATAGATTCTGGCCGGTTCTGCTCTGATGTAGTCTGGTCCATTCTGTCCTTTACTGCTCTGGTCTGTTCTGGTTTGATCTATTCCATGCTAGTCTGACCTGGTTGTTGTCTGTGTCTGTGCTGGTCTGGTCTATTTGTTTTTGTTCTGGTCTGGACTGGTGTCCTGGTCTGGTCTAATCTAGTCTGGTCTGGACTGGTCTGGTCTAGGTTGTTCTGGTCTGGACTGGACTGTTCTGGTCTGGTCTGATCTGGTCTAGGTTGTTCAGGTCTGGTCTGGTCTTAGTTGTTGAGGTCTGGTCTGGTCTAGGTTGTTCTGGTCTGATCTAATCTGGTCCAGTGAGCTGTGGTGCAGATTGATTATTTGAGGGCTGGTGGCTCTGTTATTCTAACAACTCTGTGATTGATGAGAAGTTGTCTCTGAAAAGGCTCATTTAGTATCTCTATCTCTCTCCCCTTGTCTCTCTCTGTCTCTCTCTCTCCCCTCAACCCTCCTCTTCTCATCCATTCTTCTCCTTAGTTCCGGACTATTGATTAGTTGTCTTAGTGGATCTCTGTCTGGCCCTAAGCATGCAGGTGTGTGTGTGTATGTGTGTGTATGTGTGTGCGTGCGTGCGTGTGTGTTGGTTGTAATCTAAAACACCTGTCTCTCTGACAGATAACAAACGGAGCGTTTTACCTCCCCCAGTGTTTTGCACTCTCCCCTAGTGGATTGTACCAATAGTACAGAATAGCTGCTACAACCTACAGTAGAATTTTTCTTATCCTCTGATCTTTATTTACCAGCAGCTTCTCTTTTTAATCCCCTGTTCTCTAACATAATTTTAAGATAGGAAAAACAGAAAACATAAATCAGGTAAACATGTAAGTGGTGAAACATTAATAGACACATCTTACAGCAAGCTTTGATGAAACCTTCAGTTTTTAACATCTGGTCCAATGAAACATAAATAATAAACTGAAGCTATCCAACATCATCATCTCTTATTTGTTTGATTTTGGACACCATGGAGAAAGACCAATGTCTATCCTCCTAGGGGACCTTGAAATGAGCAAGTGGAGTCCTGGATACTTGTATAATGCAGCACATCTAACTGCATGCCAGACACGCAGTGTAGCATCTACAATCAGGATTTGGAGGTGATTATGGCTATTGTATGGGAGGGGGAAATTAAAATGAGCCCCAGGTCATTACTATTGATCTGCCAGCAGAGAGACACAGGTGAGACAGGAGAGGAGTGAAGAAAAAGGGGGGCAATGGTGAAGATGAAAGATGGATTCTGATAAATTTGTGTGCAAACAGGCATTTCTGCATCGTCTGTAACCAATTTTAAGGGATTTTTTTTATCAGATCAGACGATAGAATTTATGATCAGAAAGGCTCAAGAATTTGTCTGTGAGGTCTTTGTGATATGCTTTATGAATATTTTTTAAACTTCCTCTCACTTCATTGCCAACAGGTGGACCTCCACACGCTGAAGGTGCTTACAGGCATCGCTACCCAAGGAGCAATATCAAAGGAAACTCAAAAGGCTTACTATGTCACCACCTTTAAGATGGAGGTCAGCACCAATGGGGAGGACTGGATGGTCTACAGACATGGCAAAAATCACAAGGTGGGTTTAAGCTCATGCACAAGCCCTTGCATGCTCCTTCTGTGGGATGGCCCACAAAGTATTCAGGTCGGGTTGGAAAAATCTGGATGCTCTTAAATGACACGCATGCCTCCCAAACACATGGAGAGAAAAGTATATGACATGGAATATGTGCAGCAAGAGTTGACCACAAGATGAAATCCAACCAGTGGCTGCAATTATAGCCTTTCCACTGCTGTTCATTTGGCTTCAATTAAAGGTTTACCACCAAGCCAGAATCAGCACACGTCTCAGAAATCCAAGAGATACCTTACATCATTGAATGTGGCTGCACTTAGACCGCGCTGCCTGCTTCTGACGTCTCATCTGGTTTCTGTTACTCACTTGCCAGAGTTAGTCTGAATGTCGGCGTGGTTGTGCAGCTTTCTAGGCTGTTTCTCTCAGAGGTGTTGAAGCACGATGAATCACCAGTAAGTGAGCTCCAATCTGGGGTTGCCTTTAAGAAATGAAACAGACAGTGCTGAAGCTCTTTAAACTGGTTGCGACTGCAATTAAAGTGAAGGAGCGTTCCAGTGGTTTTGGCTGTTTTTTCCATCACATTCGTTCTCCCCTTGCTATAGTGGTCACATATGTTTGTCCTGAGGTCTCACGCCACGTCTAGATTTCTGCCGTGAGACCTTAAACACCAACGCATGTACACACACTTGCAGATGAATGTATATAAATTCTCCTCCTTGCCTGCTATGAGAGGGAAATAGGAGATTTAGTCTAACAAGCTCGGAATCCTCTGTAGACTGCAGATCCCTGAAGACTTATAGCTGCAGCTAATTCCCACAGCACTGATGGATAAAACAGAATGAGTTGAATGAGAACTGCAGGTACTGAAAAAATAAAGAAATTGAAGGAAATATATATAAAATGTGGAAGGAGAGTAAAAGAAATTATTTTAATCAGGTATTAAAGCTGTTAAGCTTTAAATTGTCCAAAATGTGTAAGTAAAACCCACCATCAGTCAGCAACAAATCAATTCACCATACAGTCACTTGTGCTGTCAGATGAATTGTCAAAAACCTAACATGCAAAATGGGTTAATGATGATGCTTTGGGGTCAGTTTTTGGGGTTAGCACCCATAATCCTCCTTGATTCCCTTGTAACCCTGGAAAGCTGTTTCAGAGCTCAGTGCCTCAGGAGACCCTACTGTGTGTGTGTGTGTGTGTGTGTGTGTGTGTGTGTGTGTGTGTGTGTGTGTGTGTGTGTGTGTGTGTGTGTGTGTGTGTGTGTGTAGAGCTTTCTCTTAGAATATCACCCACCCCCTTGCCTTCAAACACACAAATAGACACATGCACATAAACAAACCGACTGACCTAGCCTTTTGAGCCTCTGAACCCCCTCCCCCCAACCAGCACCCACTCACCCACCGACCCCCATCCCCGTGGTGAGTAATCTGATGGTTCAGCTCAGGGTCATCAGTTCTTTTATTTGATCTACTGTTGCATATCAATCACAACGGAGGAAGCGGAGTGAAGTCAGAAGAGAGAGCTGACAATGAGTGGTGGCGTGGGCATCTTTGATAACTGTGCTTCTCAGCAGACGCACCTCAGGCTGCCAATCAGCACCAGCCTCACCATCACAACTGTCTTTGTCAATGTTTTGGCTGTGTGTGAAGTGTTTGTCTTATCTTCAGAAGATACGTGACTTATAAATAATAATTCAACAATCTACAGCAAAGTTTTGTGCTTAAACCTTGTAAAATGCTGAGTCTGCATTTACACAACATTTCAATACATTTTTTTGGTTATATGTATATAATTAAGGGCAGATGCTGGATCCAGACATCAAGTGGGACTTAGTTGTAAACTTTCAATAAGTTCATCATTCTTTATATTCAAATGCACATAAACGTCACCTATGGCTTTGTTGTTTCAATTCAAGGGTTGAATGCAATTTCCCCAGATGTTCTCTCCAGTTGTTCAGCTGTTTTCATCCATTATTTTAAAAAAATTACATTTTTATTCGCTAACATCTTCACAAACTTCTCCAAAGTCTCCTCTTCCGTCCACTTCATCACCCCCTACCTGTATACTCACGTCTTTATTCACATCCATCTATTTTTGCATCCACTATCATCTCTTCCTTTCCTTCCCTCAATACTCAATCACTCCTTCTGCATTTTTCCCATAGTTCTTACAAAAATCCTCAAGATTTGGTGAGACAAGTTAATACTGCCCGAGCAAATGATTTTTTGTTCTCGCTACAGTGATCGTTTGGTGTGTGAGTATGATAATGTAGAAGAATAACTGAATTATTATTGTATGTGTGAGATGCATTAAGGAAGGACGGAAAGAAAGAGGGAAAGAAGGAAGGAAGGAAGGAGGGAGGGAAGGAAGGAAGGAAGGAAGCAAAAGGACGGAAGGAAGGAAGGAAACAAGGAAGAAGGAGAAGTTAGTCATGAAACAAAGAATATATGATAGTTTTCATAGCCGCATACACACAGAGAAACATGTGTATTTGTCATGCTTCGTCTCAGTAGAGTTGTTCTCCATTAAGCTGCCGCTGTGCATACACTCGGGTCTGAAACATCTGGGAGCTGACCTGTAGGGGCGGCGCCGCTGTCACACAATGTCATGCTGATTTGTGTGATCTGTAATGTATTTGATACTGTCATTAAAGGCCAGTTTTCAACCAGATTGCACATACGGAATACAATTCACAAAGAAGGAGGGCGGACTCTTCATTCCGACTGACTCACTGTGATAAACTGGTGGACATTATATTAGAAATTATAAATGTTGTACTGGCTCTATATCGGAATCACTCAGTTGGATTTTTTTCTTTGCATTTTTTATCCACAAATGTTCCTGGATTCCTTTCTTACTGTGCAGCAGCCAGTTTTCACACCTCGTCTTTATCACCAGGTCATGTCAGATCATTTGACTCCTCGTGTGCACTTGCATTAAAAGAAAACAGAAAAAGATTTAATGACTCCATCAGCATTCCTTTAACTGTTATATGATTCAGAGTACAAAATTTGCCGCCGGCGCTAGTTATGGGAAGTTGCCCACATGATGAGAGGGAGGCTGTGATTTTTAGAGACCTGAGGTCTCCAGTTGAGAAACGGTGTTGCCTCAGTTTGAATCTTCGTCTGGAGGAGTCTGAGACCTTTTATTGGGGAGAGGTGCATTTAAGCTCAACGTGGTACAAATGTCAATGTGTAGCCCTCCTGGATCGCTGCAGGCGGAGCTGCCTAAGGCCATTACAACGCTGGACCATAGCCAAGACCAAAATCTCCTATTCCCATCTTAATCTGTAGGAGGGAGGATGGATGGAGAGAGAAGGATGGAGGAGGAAGACGTGGGTGGAATGAGAGGGATGGAGAGAGACTGTGATGTGAGGAAAGTTTTGGAAAAGTTGAAAAAAAAATTGCAAAGTAAGAAATACAGGCGAAAAAAAGAAAACAGATTCAAAAGGTCAGTCAAGAAGTAGACTGATAGAGAGAGGAAAAACTGAGCAGCTCCGAGGAGAAGGGAGGTTCATAGGGGAACGAGTGAGTGAAGGAAAGAGGCAGAAGGGGGGAAAGGAGTGCTCGCAGGGGAAACACTGAGCAAAGGGATGGATGGATGAACGGGGAGAAAGAGGAGAGGAGGAATAATGAGAAGAACAGACAAGGGTGTTGACCACAAATCCCTCAAGATAGATCAGAAGTCTCAGAAACACAGCCTGGAAGGATATCAAGAGACGGGAAATTAAACAAAACAACAGAGAAGTCAGAGGAGGGTGGAGCCAGCCGGGGCGAGGAGAAGTCAGGATGGAGGGTGAGGTTAAAGGGGAGAGGGAGAAAAGAGTTTGTGACAAATTAAGATGGAAAGCTGGAATAGAAAAAAAAAGAGAAAGGGACAAAAAGGGTAATTTCAGGGTGTCATTCAAGTTGTGAGATATGTAGACTGAACTGCCTCACCAGTATAAAGCTGTCCAACACAGGTTACTTCCCCAAGGTCTGGGGTAATGTGTCTCTGTTCTGATGGAAGAGGGGGTGGAGGCTCTTTTACTATTTTATAACTCTATCCACACACACATTAAATGAACACAGTATGGACATTTGAATAATTTAACATGTCTGGACGAGTCCTTGCTGGCTGACTGACTGTGGCTCTGAGGGCTCACGACGTGACTGCGCACGCACGCACGCACACACACACACACACACACACACACACACACACACACACACACACACACACACACACACACACTTATTTAGGCCAATTTGTCTGCATGATCTGCAGGTTTGATGCTCATAAACTGTATGACCACCTCAGTCACAGACATCAAAAGCAGACACCAGGAACTTGAATTAACAGACACACAACTCTTACACACACACACACACACACACACACACACACACACACACACACACACACACACACACACACACACACACACACACACACACACACACACACACACACACACACAATAAGAACCTGAGCTGGGTTGCGGGTGAAGTCCATTAGCAGATTGTTGCAAGAAAGAGATTCTTAACTGTGAATTGAGGACTTTGAGTCCTCAGTATCTCCTTACACCTCCTCACTGTGGATCCTCCCTGCAGAGCCACAACCTACAGGAGGTGTCTGTTGTATACATCCTTACAAATCTTTTAATAAGTGTGGAGTTGGGCACTGCTTGCTATGATTTACTCTATTGACCTGCAGCGTAAGCTGTTCTCTTGACTGTATTCCACCTTTCACTGAAGACATTTCAGTTTAGTAAAGCGCTGTGGAAGCCAACTGTAATCAAAAACAAATGTACCCACAGAGCATCACAGCTTTATGTACAAGTACCCAAAAGCATGCACATCCAAGTGTTGTACAGTAAGTATCTGCACACATTTTCTGAGGAAATGTTTCATTGTGCACCGAGGGAAATCAGAAAGCACCCGCAAGCCACGTCTCCTCAGAGGGAGAGTTCATAATTACACTTTTACACTTAAACCTACACACACACACACACACACACACACACACACACACACACACACACACACACACACACACACACACACACACACACACACACACACACACACACACTTGTAATTACAGTCCACTTCCATAATCCCATTAAGTCTTTTGGGGCCTTTTGGCATTTTTCCATCACTTAACTGGTCACAGTTTGTGGTAGTAGACCGATGTAAGGACGTGCTTTCACTCGATCTGATTGCATCGAACACCCAGCAGGTCACAGGTTCAATTCCCAACTGACCAAGTAACATGTTTCTGTTCCTGTGAGTCAGAGAGACCTTTCATCCATATTTCGTTACCCCTGACAGGTCCTGCTGTTTAATTGATTGAGAGCCAGATTGAGAAAATAGTGAATTTTCATGCACACACAGACACACACAACGTCCTGGGAAGTGCACATCTATAAATGAGTAGCCAAGCAAGTAATTGCAAGGCCGTTGGCTGTGTTGAATGAGGTTTACTTCTCTCTGTAATGAACCCACCATGTTGTATTTTCACTACTAATGTAACATAATAGAAAGAGCGTGAGAGACGGATACAGAAAACAGCCTTTCATGTTTTCAAATGAAGCAACAAGGTAGCTTTTTCCTCTTAATTATAAAGCAGAATATCATCCTGGTTTTGACATAGACGTGTCTTAAGGAAGACAGGAAGTGGAAATGATAGGGAGGAAGAAGAGCAGAAACCCAGCTGTGTTTCCATGTGGAGATTCCAAAAGATGACGGTAAGACAGGGAGAGAGAGACAGAGACATGACACTGTCGGATAGAGAGATATAAAGTCTTGGTGTCAAGAGACAAAAAGAGCGCTTCTGGCCATGTGAGGCTGCATTGGATTTCCTTTTTATCTGTATTTGTGTGTTTTGTCAGAGGAAATTATTCTGTGTGTGAGATGTGTACACGTGTCAGGTAGTGTGGGACCTCAGAGGGTACTTTGCGAGGCAGTGCAAGTTCTGTGCACGTGTGTGACTGCATGTGTGATTGTGTGTGTGTGTATACAGTATGTGCTTGACAGTTGTGTCTTGAGTATTTTTTCCAAACATTGTGTTGTGTGTTGAGCAGTGAAAGCCTGTGTTTTTTTTTTACTGTCAGTCATAAAAAAAAGGAAAGCTGATGTTTTCATGTGTGTGTGTGTATGTGTGTCCCAGCGCCACCATATCATTATATGTATCATCATGTCTTCTTGATTTATGGTGGTAAAGTCAGGAAGACATGGGAAGAGGACACTCATTCTCCCTCCATAACTTCCACACTGATTTATCACACATTGCATCCCCTCAGAACATGTGGGAGAATTTGCACTTGTAATTAAGTGTTATGTTCAAGTTGTCTTGTTACTTCTAAAATGATAAAATGACTATATTACATTTCCGTATTATGTATGACTTTTATCTAAATACACCATGTAAAATAAGTCACTTTTTGGGAGGTGTTTTTTAACTGTAGACTGAGCCATACTAGCAAACCAGCCAGCTTGTTGTACCCCCATTAGTCATGTGATCATGCAAGGCCAGGCCAAATGCAACACAACGCTCCGGTTCAAAACTTAGCACACAGACATACACATATTTTAATTTTATTTGACCTTTGATCTTAACCACAAATGTGAACCTTTTGGCGAGGGTAAAGAAAAGTTGGCAAACATTTCCTCCAGTGGTTCATGGATCACCAAAGTCCCGAGTAAAAACATTCAAACAGCATCTGCATAAAAATGCAAGGCAATGCATGCAATAGTTGTTGAGGTACTTCAATGGAGTCCAAATTTGTGGAGTGATTTGCATGATTAGAGTCTCAATATATGATGAAACTGTCTGTGCAGGAACTATACCAGCTTCAGCCTTTAAAAATGTGACGTACATACTGAATAATGAAGCAAATGAAAGTAAAAGCTTAAAGATTTTATGATGTTAGATGTAAGTCTTTGTTGATCAAGAAGCTTCCTGACAATTCACTCTTGTATTGTCATTAAAGTGTCAGCTACTGTGTTTTTCCCTTTCTGTTATCTGTCCTTCCTGTAGAGGGTAACATGGGAAAGACAAAATCCGTTCAACCACTTATACAGTTTCATTAAATTCCATCTGTTCTCCCTGTTCACATAGGTTTTCCACGCCAACACCGATGCCACAGAGGTCGTCCTCAATCGGATCCCGCAGCCAGTCCTGGCCCGCTTCGTACGAATCCGTCCTCAGATGTGGAAGAACGGCATTGCGCTGCGGTTTGAGCTTTATGGCTGTCAGATTACGGGTAAGAAAGATAAAGCATCTCGTGCTGTGGAGGTTTCTCAGACTTTCTTTACAGCCCATCTCCTCACGGGGCTAACTCTTGTGAAAACACAAAGGTGGCCTTGCCAAATTTTATACCAGTAATGTACTAGCTGTGACAGTGTTAGAAAGTGGATCATGGCACGAATAACTCCTTCAGGAAACATTTCCTGGAAACAAAAGTGATGCATTTTCCCTGAAATTTGTCCCACCTAATTATAAATGATTAATTTGGCCACCCATCAATTCACCGAAGCTCCTATTCATGCTTTTCTTTCCGTCATTTTTCTCCTTTTCTTTCACATCCACACAGCGCAACCGCTCTCATGAGCGCTCGCACTCTTGCCCTCGATCCCTTTCATGTGTATATCCTCCCTCATTGTCTCCCACTCACACGTCGCACACACATACATGCACACGAAGTCACACACTCAGTCCTAATAGAATAATACTAGAGTGTGATGTGTGGGTGATCACATCAGAGAGTAACAGGCTCTCAGATTTCATCTGCAGCCCTGGCAAACAAACACAATTTCAACCAGTATAATCAGCTCAATACTATAAATAGATAAAACTTAATTAGACTCTGTGTGTTTGTGTGTCTGCCTGTGTGTGATAGAAATGGCAAAAGAGAGGTTTTAAATCCGTTTGTGATCTGCGTGTGTGTGTGTGTGTGTGCGTGTGTGTGTGTGTGTGTGTGTGTGTCAGCTCCACCGTATCATTATTGGGTTAGGGCCTCTCTCTGCTGCCATTGTAGTGGCCATTGAGAGGGACAGATATGCTCTTATCGAGGAGGGCTATTTCAGCACCTACACAAATCACACCAAAACAATATGATACTGTGCCTGTGTCCCTGTGTGTGTGTATGCGTGCGTGTGTGTGTAGAGAGAGAGAGACGGATGAGACATATCAGATATCTTTGTGCTCTTGTTTACCGATTGCTTATTTTTTACCCTGTTTTAACACATGAAATTGCATTATATATCACACTGCCTTTCAATCTACACTCTCAACAGTGCATCTTTTGGCCCTTTATGTCTCCCACTGTTTTGCCCATCTCTGTTTTCTTGTAATATCTCCAATCCATCACGCGCCTGAGGAAAAACATTGACTTTATATGCAAAGTCTTGACAGTTTCAGACTAGTTTTACGATTTTCTTCAGAGAGCTGACTGACTTCGTAACTTCACAGAGAAGCAGAGGAAAACGCTCTCCTGCCACAGATCCAGCACAGAGAGAAATTTATATCCAAACACACCCGCTAATAGCAGTGCAGTATCTTTATCTTCCCCTACACATAGACATGTTGACAAGCATTCACCTGAACACACCACCACGGGGAATGTGATAATTCCCTACACAGGCATATAAAGGCAGACATAAAGCAGTCACTCAGTGACATGTCATCAACTTAAATCACACTTTTATGTCTTTCTCACTCTGTTTTTTCTTAACTTTGGACCAATCCCTCGTCAGCGTTGCCACCTTTTCTTACCTCTGATTCTATTTCTTCCTCTGTCCCTCTATTGTGTTTTCTGAGAGCTTCCACTTTTTACTCTTTCGTCCCCCGTTTTATCTCGCTTATAATTCAATCCCTGATTTATTCAATTCACCGTTTCGTACTATCCATACCGTTTTTGATTCCTCCTAAATTGCATTTCATTTCAGCCCAGCAGCGCCAAGCAGTAATCTATTTCAGCATCTTTTTTTTTCTGCTTAAACATGTTTGCAAAAGTGTGTGTGTGTGTGTGTGTGTGTGTGTGTGTGTGTGTGTGTGTGTGCGCGCAGTTGTGAGCAGGTTGACTAAGGCGGCTCAATGGTGTGCTTCTTGCTAGACCTGCTTTGAGTAAGTGTGTATGTTTGTGTCTCTGTGTGTGTATGTGTTTGTGTGTGTGTTTGTGCAGTGCTGGTGATATCAATCTATTTCTGCTGCTGTCATCTCCAGAGATGATGTTCTCATCATCTCCCCCTGCATACATACATTCAACCACTCTGCTGGAGTTCAACTGTTTAAAAACAGATGTAAAAAAATAAACCAAAAAGAAAAAAACAGCTAAAAAAAATAAATACTAAAAATTATTACTATTATTTATTTTGCTAATCAGTTTCAGTGCTTTCCATAGAACTTGAGGGACCTCTTTTTAGCGAGGCTTAGCTGTTGTTGTTTATTGTTGATTCATTATTTACCATTGTGAGGCAGGGCTGTAGACGTCACGGCATTAAACATTCATGTCCATGTGGACCTAAAGAATGTCACCATCAATCACCATCACCCTTTGCTGTCGATCTGATCTCCCTCTTTCTTTTTTCTAGTATCTTTCTCTTGCCTCTTTCTCCTTTCTTTTCACTCTTTTGTCCACCGTTCTACTTGACTTTTTGTCTGTTTCTTTATCTCTTTATTGTCCTTTAGCTCCTCTTCCTCACTTTTATCCTGCAAATTATTCTAACCTTCACTCGTCCTCTTCTTCCAGCTTCCATCTCTGCTTCTATCCTGTACTTTTTCCCTTCCTCCTCCATTTTTATAGAAATGATCCTTGTTGTTTTTTCCTTTTTTTATTTGTGATTTCTCATGCTAATAGCAGAGTCTGATCCTTGTTTGACTGAAGCGCATTTTTAATATGAAGAATCCCCTTTGGTGGCTGGGTTAAAGTTATGCATTAACTTTGCAGCTACAGGAAGGAACAGTACATATTAACACGGGTTGATGGAAAGTAGCAGAGTGTAAAACATTTATTTAAAAAATGCATGTCACAATAACACAAGAGTTTTGATCAAAGATGATATCACTGAGAGTTGCAAAAATATTTCTGACCTTAGTCACATTGATTTAACAGCAGGGGCTTCCTTTGGTTTTAATGGACTCTGAGAATAGAAAACATTCTGCACGTAAGAAATTCAATAGGCTCACATTTTACTTTAAAATACTGTCATCTTACCTTTTCGTTGGAAATCTGATAATGCATTTATGTCTTTCTTTACCCTTTATTTTATTCTTCTTCTATAAAATCTTTCATTTGTTTAGGTTGTATATTTTGTCTATTTCATGTTTTACTGTGTGGCAAGTAAAGAGATGCACACATAGTTGAAAACGTTTATTCATTGTTGGTTCATTCAAAAAAGCTCTAGCATCATAACCTTTGTTAAAGAAATACCCATTTCACTGTCTTTTCCCATCTGCTTGTCTGCTTTTCCTGAGAGTTTGGTTTTCAGACAGTTCCTGAATGCAGCATTATTTTTCAGCTGACCTCATCTGTCGAATCACAGATGTGCTGATCAAAGGAAAGTGTTTCTAACTTTGAACCGCGGCACCAAAGGCATTAACATTCCTATTTCCAGCTGATTCCAGCAGCAACAACCAAAAGATTATCTTGGCAGTCTACATTTTCTTGAAAACAAGAAAACAAACAGATTTCATTGTATAGAAATCAAGTGTAATGTGAATATTTTTCTCTCATCTATTCAGATGCACCCTGCTCAGAAATGCAAGGGATGCTGTCTGGGCTTCTTTCTGACTCCCAGATCTCTGCTTCATCCATGAGGGACATCCATGGCTCCATGGGGGCTGCCAGGCTGGTGGCCAGTCGGTCGGGCTGGTTTCCCAACCCGACACAACCAGTAGCTGGAGAAGAGTGGCTGCAGGTCCGTCACCTTATCTTTTTGACAGTCACTTTTCTATTTTAGGATTTGTCATGCAGAATTCTGAGCTTTTCTTCTATTACATACTAGACAAGATAAGGGTTTGTAGGTAGGGTTCAAGTTACCTGGTTAGAAAGTTAGTATTCCAGCCCAAAATGCACAGAACCCCTAGAGCTTGTTAAAAGTTGTGTCTTCCGTAGTGCAAGGACTGAGTCCGCAAAAATAAGTATGTTTCCTATCACAGGTTGACCTCGGTGTGCCAAAAATGGTGCGTGGCATAATTACCCAGGGTGCTCGAGGGCTGGAGGGTAGCACCAGTGCTGAGAACAGAGCATTTGTCAGGAAGTACAAACTGGCCCACAGCTTAACCGGCAAAGACTGGACTTACATCATTGACAGCAAAACTGGATTCGCTAAGGTAAAGGAAGGAGCACGCGCACACACACACACACACACACACACACACACACACACACGTGCACGCACACACACACACACACGTGCACGCACACACACACACACACACACACACACACACACGTGCACGCACACACACGCACACACCTAGGGCACTTGCATACAGTATGTACTATTTATTCATTGCCTGTCAATTGTTTCCCATTTGTAGTTTATTTATATCCGTCTTTTTCTCAATCAGTTTTTGCTCTTCCTTTCTTTCATCCCATCTTCCTCTCTTTCTTTCTTTTACGATTTACTTCTGTATTCTCTCTCTGTCCTTTTTCCTGTGTCTCTCATCCAACATCTATTTATCTCTCATGGGCGTAAATTAAAATGTCTTTCCCGTGTCACCAGTCATTGCTGGCAGTTTTACACACTGTGAGACAGGAACCTATAAACTTTGTTCTCCGTTCTGAGATGCTATAATAGCACTACTGAGCTTCTGACATTACAATACGGTTTTGTCTCATCTGCATGTCTTTTTAAATGAGCATCTCATGAAATTTATCACACATTTGTTTTAATTCCAGAAATGGGGAAGGCAGAAGATACATTTCAATTAATGAATCAAATATTAGAGCCCATATTTTTGAGGTGACAGCAAAGTCTAGTCAGTTTTCAGCTCATAATAAATCTTGCGTTTTTGCCTGAGGCTGCCGTGAGCTGCCTCAAATAATTTCTTGAAAATCACAGGAAACACAGTGTCTGTTGTTATGACACATGCCACGCTGTGCTTGAAAACAATTCTGATTAGCTGTGTTTTATGACTTTCGAAGAGACAGGCTCCCCATTTTGCTATTGTTTTTCAATGAGACGTGAATGGTGAAATGACAAATTTAACTAGCGCTGCAACATTTACATCTTCCCCGTCGTGCTATGATAGCCATCGTCTATGCTGTCTTTACCACATAACAATGTACCAGCTTACCTACCATGACAGATGTCACATATCAAACTAACATTGGAGTAAAGCTTATCACTCATTATTCTCTGTCTTACACACATCTCAGACAGCTTTGGCTCTTAGACAAGCAATAATACTCGTGACACATTTTCCTCTTGTGGGATTTTATTGTACTGAGCTACAATCGAAAAAGCAGCTGTCATCAGCGAAGCAGACAGAACTGCCATATGAAGTACCTCAATTGTCGAGAAAAAAATCATTTATACTGGTGCAGAAATGTTTTTTATCTTCTTTGCTTTGAAATCAAAATACAAATTATGCTACTCTAAACAGTAAAATAAACATCTGTTCACAGATTTTTGAGGGAAACGGCCATTATGATACCCCAGAGGTGCGGAGGTTTGATGAGATAGTGACCCAGTACATCAGAGTCTTCCCAGAGAGATGGTCCCCGGCTGGGATTGGCATGAGGTTGGAGGTCCTCGGCTGCGACCTCCCTGGTAAGAACACATATGTTCATAAGTAAAATAGTAGAAGGCAGAACAGTGGTACGAATATAAAAAACTGCCTCTCTCACTCACACCAAAGTTTAAAACTATGACTAGTGTGTTTCTATAGGCTGAAGATAAGTACTTAATGCAAAGAGACCTCTTTACTTTAATTTACCTCCACATAAATTACAGCACGTTGTTGATTTAGTACAATTAATAAAGTGTAAATGTAATCACGAAAAAAATAACCAAACTCTATAAATATAACACTTATTCCGATGCATCTGTATATATATATATATGTTATAATCGACACATAAATAACTTCAGTGATTTAAATATCCTGTGCCATCAATATTAAATCTGACATGTGTTAATAGTGTGTGTGTGCGTGTGTGTGTGTGTGTGTGTGTGTGTGTGTGTACATGCGTGCGTGCGTGTGTGTGTGTGTGTGTGTGTGAATTCTTTTACCATATATGTACAGATGTATTTGAGTTTGAGCGCAGAGTCATTTAATTAAAGGGCATTCTGCATGTAGCTGAGATTAATCGTCTCGTTCTATAAGAGCTATGCAGCATGTCTGGACAGGGATTAACGTGACTGGGTCATAGGACTTTAACTATTAATGGCCAGCTGTGTATGTGTACTATATTGTGGTAACCTATTATGTTAACAACATGTTGCTGAAGTAAAGTAGTAGGTACAGCTTTTTCTAAAAAAAATTTTTTAAACTTTTTTTAATAACTTTTTAAAATAATTTTTATACTTTTGGACTTGTGTAAATATTTTGATGTAGGACAAAAAGTGATAAATGCACATCATTAGTCAACATGTTCACTGAATAGTGTTTATTGCAATATGCTGCTGTTTTCTGAGTCTTATTGTATGTGGTGAACAAATTATTCTCAGCTGTACAGACATTTCACAGTAATCAGTTTATAGTGCACCTCTCCTCAAATACTGGCTTAATAAAACCAAAAAGGACTTGCTGAAGCAACGACAGTCGGTCAACGACAGGTCTCTACAGGTCTATACAGGTCTGTACAGGTCTACACTGGTCTACACTGGTCTACACAGGTCTATATGGGTCTATACAGGTCTGTACAAGTCGGCACAGGTTTGTACAATTCTATACGGGTCTATGGTCCTTATTTGTCATAAGATCTACTCATGACATGTGAGAGGTGAAGACAAGAATGGAAATCTACAGGTACAGGTGAAGTGGATCTCTCCCTGTTTGTGTGTGTGTGTTGTGTGTCTGTCTGTTAGAGACAGAGAGAGACCCAAAGGGAACTATGTACCCTAGATGTGTCAAGAATAGCCAATAGGTTTGTGATGATGTGTGTTAGTGCAAGTTTTACCAGGTTGTCATGACTACTGAAATTTTAATCTTGGTGTAACAGATGATGTGAATATGATGGTATTATGATGATATGATGTGAATAATAGGGCAGTTTATGCCAGGGAATTGATTTTACAAGTGAGCATCGGGAAAATATATTTTCTATAGCACTGTTGTATCATCTATTTAAATACACTGACCAAAAAGATACAGTAAAACTGAATAATGAAACTTTCTTATAGAGTTTTCTCAAATTAAACATAGTGTTTTTTGGACTTTGCTCTAATTTAACTACTCCCCCAGGTAACAAATCCTTAATGAGAGCACAAATGAGTGGTTCAGTGGTTTCTTTCTGCAAACTTCTCTTTTTTTCATGTTAAGATCCTGGTGACTGGGAGAGAGCATAGTGTAAAATATGCATGCTGTGGTACAGAAACCCTCGGGCGCAACAACAGTCCAGTGAAATATAAGAATAAAAATATTTGCATGTTGTACTGGTCTGATTTTTTAAGATCATTTTCCAGTTGTATATCATGAATGGCAGCTTTAGATTTCTTTAGAATGGGATGAATCATCCTTATACATCCCATGTGACTGCACCAGCAGTGTTTTCTCCTCCCTACATTTATTGCCTGTTATTGCATTTAATGACATTATGCACATAATTTTTGCAGCCACCATCTCCAGAATCTCATTGCTGCACAACCCTTTGGCATAATTTGTACTTTTTCAGATATTGTCTGGTTTTTCTGCGTGCCAGATGTTTGCCTCCTGGACGTAATCCGTGCATTAGACATGATAGCAGTTCATTCCCACTTCGCCTGATCACCACAGCAACAGCTCCGTCTACCATTCTACACACGACACACAACCATGCAACCACTCAACACAGAGTCCAAGTCTTATATATTTTTCTGGCAACGTTAGGTTAATGACAGTGAAGAAGGTCTCTCACATTAGACAGTTATTTTGCTTATGCTTTAAATTAATAGATGAGTGTGTTTGCACTTGTGTCTGCATCTGTTTGTTTGTGGGTGTGCATGTGTATGCATGCAGGAAAAGGCCAAACAGCATTGGTCCTCTTTTTTCTTTTTTTTACGTTTTATTTTGCAATATTTATTTTCAAGCTTCTGCTCACTGTTGATATCAATAACAAAAAAGCATGTATTTAAAGTGAATTATTTTAGTCATAACTGCTATTATAGATTACAGATCTGTTGTAATCACGCTGAAAACAAGAAGACAAATATCCTCTCATTGACAGTTTCTGAAGGCACTGTGGGTTTAAGCAGCGTGCTATTTAGCTTCATGACATTTGAAATTAAAGACAAAGATGTGTCAATTACAAACCTCATATCAAGCACAACTTTTAGAGCAAAGAAGTTGTTTCTCCATCACTGTTTAGGTTTTCTTTTTTTACAATGAGTACCTACATGGCTTCAGGGACATTAAAGACTTTCTGAAAGTGGGACAGGTTAAATACAAAAAAAAAATAATCACAGATTCAGGTTTGCACAGAGGAAAGGTAGTTTGTCATGTCAGTACTGTAACGACTGATCCTGATCAATCATGGAGACATGATGTGGTTTAGGTCCAGTAAGTCTAATGGATGGGAAGTAGAATTTTTACCAAGCAGCTTGTTTTTCCTGTGCTGTAATGGTTTGAATATAAAATAATATTTATTCTTGTCTCAAGCACTCCTCACCTAGTTACGGTAGGCAGGCACGCACGCATGCACGCACACACACACACACACACACACACACACACACACACACACACACACACACACACACACACACACACACACACACACACATTCATTCCACTTGTTTGGCAGGAAGAAACACATTTGCTGGTAGTTGTTAAAATATGTCCTTAGGTTCTCATCTCTGCTAAAAATGGTTGCAGTATGGAATGGATATTTAAGGGAAGCGATTTATTCGCCTATGGCTCAGACCACTGATAACATTTTTGTCTTTAATCATCTGTTGCTTTTTGGATCCTGTTCACTTGCCGCAAAACAGTTTCTGTACTGCCAACCACATTCAGACATGTAGATTATACTTTTTACCTCTTTTACCTCCAATAAAACCACAGTGGTTATCCAGTGCATTTGGCTACTACATAATTCATGGCTAATGGCTTTTTCTAATGCCTCTTGTGTTGCATTTGTTTCTCAGAGCGACGCAGAAACATATAAAAAAGATAGTCTGACAGAATCAATGACTGACCAAGGGAAATACCTCAACAACAAGTAGTTTAAGGCTTGATTAGTAGTCAGAAAACCAAAATTAGACGACCTGAGTCCAATCAGAAGTAATTTCTGTTATCATAATTATTATTTTTAATAGTGGTAGTATTGGAAAAGTATTGATCACACATGTAAAAATGGAAATTGACTCTCAAAATTTTTTTGAGGGATGTTGGAGTGTTTCAGACATCAACAGTGGTTTCTGATGCACAGCATGGGGTTACTGGAGTGATGATAAACTCACTTGCCCACCACTGCAGAGGGGTGCAGTATTTGGCAGCACTACCTCTGAGTTACTCATTCGTTCCAGCAAACATTAAGCTGGCAGCGGGACGATCTTTCATTGTCAAGTGGCTGAAAGTCAAGCACACGCACACACACACACACACACACACACACACACACACACACACACACACACACACAGACACATACACAGACACACACACACACACACACACACACACACACACACACACAAGTTATTTTAAACTATATGCAATCATTCTCCGTCCATTTCAGGGAGGTTGTAAACTTTATCACTCCATTCTTGTCCTGTTTGAGACGTTTCAGATGGTAGCACTTCAGATTGGGTGCTGGTTTGCTGCCGGTGCAGCAATGTGTGTTTACATTTGACTGTGTGCAGAAAAGCCTGCGCTCCTTTCATCTAAATATTTAACTTTGGCTCACCACCTTCTTGCATTGCCTGTCTCCTTTTGTCTGCTTCTTTATCCATCTAGTTTTCAACCATCCATCCCTTATTGGAGTTTTTTTGTGGCTTATGCAAAAATTCAGCCGCATGGTCATACATCAGCTGTTGTTTCCTCACAGTACTGACCTTGAAGACACAGTTACTTTAAATTGTTTAAAACACGTCCTAAAATAAAGCTGCTTTGTGATGTAGAAAATCGTCATGTCTTTCTCCGGTGCAGTTAACGTCCGCTTCAGCTTAACACTCATTTTCTTTGTCGTTGACTACTGTTCTCTGATCGTTAGTCATTTCATTACCAGCAGCTTCTTTTTACTTAGCACTTAGCTTCACACGTATGGCTACTATTACAATCGCATACCTTATGGTGCTTTGTTGCAGAGTCAGCTAAAGAGCAATTCAGTGTCTGTCGTTTCCTGACATAAAGAGCTTCTTTGCTTCTTCAGTATTAACTGCATCTGCTTTTTTTTTTTTTTTAACCACTCTTTAAACTCTATTATTAGTGGCTTTTTAACTACAGTCACATGTTGGGTTTCACTTTCCACTGGGTTACAGACACCTCCTTCCACATCTACCAAACATTAAAATTGTGGTCCAGTGCAGCACATACTGTAAAACCAAATATTGCTGGTAGCCTGTGCATGGTTGGATAATTAGGCTTTTAGTCTCAAAAGAGTTTCCTGCTGTAAAGAATTCATTTTCCCACCCACTCATCTGCAGAGGGAGTCCTGATTAGTGCAGCACTTTAAGGGAAGGGAAGGGAAGGGAACTAAACCTGCGCTTTTGTACAGCTGTCTAATTTAACGTTTAGAACACTGAATGATTTCCATCTGAACACAATCATGCTTTTAACCCTTATTTTTCATTTGATATTGTCTTGAGCCACACTTTTGCCCTATTTCCTTCCAGTAAGGACACATTTCCATTCTTGCTGCAGGTCATTGAATGATTCACACATACAAATGTTAGTCTAGTTTTGATTCTTTGTGATAATGTTTAGAAAGACTAAAATTTACTGACTGCATCTGGGTGTGTATTTACTCATTTAGTATACTAACAACATAACGGTTAGAGGGGTGTATCACAGCAAATAGTTGATCATTCTGAGTGGAGGTTCCTGTTATGATAAAGATATTTGTTCAGTAACAATCTGCAAGTCATCACTCAGTCAGTCCTGTAATCATAATGTAAAGAAACCACACATATTTACGCACACACACACACACACACACACACACACACACACACACACACACACACACACACACACACACACACACACACACACTACTGTGTCAGTAGTCATTATTTAGGCTGACAGAGGTAGATTTATACCCATAGCTCTTTCCATAATTGAACAGTTTTCGTCTCTCTGTTTCCGCCTCACCCTGCTCGGTCAGCAGCTTTACGATGAGCCCTTGGGCTTGTGTGACAGTGTGTGTGTGTGTGTGTGTGTGTGCGTCTGTACACGCGGCAAATCGAACCAAACACCCTGCAGTTTCTCAGTCTGAGAGAGAGAGAATAGGTGTGTGTGTGTGTGTGTGTGTGTGTGTGTGTGTGTGTGTGTGTGTGTGTGTGTGTGTGTGTGTGTCAGAAAGAGAGAGAAAAAAAAAGACATAGTCATAGCAGGAAGCTGTAACTCAGTTGTATTCAGGATGACCCGTCTGCAGGATAAAGATGTGAAGGCTTGTGTTTCTCACATCCCTGTTTGAATCCTTATGTTTAAAACATCCACCTCACACAAGCAACCAAACCCACTGCATCTGTGTGTCGGTCAAATTCAGTTCAGCA
Organism: Antennarius striatus; assembly: GCF_040054535.1. Taxonomy (NCBI): domain Eukaryota; kingdom Metazoa; phylum Chordata; class Actinopteri; order Lophiiformes; family Antennariidae; genus Antennarius; species Antennarius striatus. The sequence continues at coordinate 8,393,913 of NC_090787.1, forward strand.
GGTAAAAGAAAAAGCTCCTGCGAAAGTTTAAAACTACAATTCTGAGTAAATTTTAATTTTAAAGCACTTTATTAGAATATCTTAGTGATCTTCAAAGTAGCTAAAGAGAGGGTCGGGAAGGATGGATTTCAAATTGTGGATGGAGGATGAGGAACAGGAGATGGATGGGAAGAAGTAACAGGAGAGTTGACAACAACAGAGCAAAATTGGACTCGACAAGTGGGGTGGAGATGGAGGCTGACACAAGCTGTGTGTGGTCACTAATTAAGAAAGTGGTGATGAGAGGTGGAAGGGGTCACGCTCCCATCGCTATTTCTCTTCTCTCATCCCTCTTCATCTATATCAGTGCTCTGTTGCCCCTTCTTCATCTCAGTTTCTCTCTCTCTCTGTGCCATATGGGGGCTAATTACAGTGGTAAAGGGCACCAAATTAAAACGGCTTAATGTCAGCAGCTGGGAGCTACTTATCTAATGCTAATATCTAATTCTGTGCCTGCGTTTGTGTGTGTGTTTGTGTGTGCGTGTGTGTGTGCGCGTGAGGACACTCTGTTAAGGATTACATAATAATACTGCATATCTTCTCTGGTTTAACTCAATAAACTTAAATTATACACACAATGCACAATAGAGGAATGAACAAACCCAGACGCAGTGAAAACAACACTATTAGCGAAGTCTGGAAAAGGTTAAAAGTTCACACTAAACAAGGGAGATGCTTATAGATCACCCAGGGAGTCATGGAAACATCCAGAACAACCAAACAAGTGGCAAATCAACAGGGGTCTCATATTGACTGTGCTGGTTAAAACTGACATGGAATGACACCAGACAGAGTTACAGCACGGAGGGAAGTGCTGAAATGTTGAGAGAAGGCCGATGGATTGTAGAAAAGGAGGAGAGGAAAGACGGCACAGTCTTAACCAAATAAAGAGAAAGATCTGTGCCAGATGAACCCAAAACACCATTGGAAATCAGAATGTGTCTCATGGAGAGATGACAGAAACAGCATGAGAAAGAGTTATGGAATAGAAAATTGTGGTTGTGGTAAAACAGAAACAACATAGGATAGGGTGTCACTTCAATGCCAGAGAGAGAAAATGAGAGATGGTCTGTGTGTGTCTGAAGAGAGAGAGAAAAATGTTCTGGTTTTGCAAAGTGGGACTAAAACCGGTCATATTTATTGTGTCAAATGAAAGAGAGTTGATGGAAACATGACGTCGCACTGCTGAGCCAAACGATAGATGAATAGCAAAAGTGAAAAATGAAAAACAGACCGTTTAATGAATGTCAGAAAAAAAAAAAACGAGAGAAAGAAAGTTTCCAGGAATAATTTGGCGAGAAGTTTGCGGCGTTCGCCTTCCTCCACACGAGTCGGACAATCTCCCGTTCCCTTACATCAACTCACTGACTTGCTAACTCCATGTGTGTCAGAGGGAGCTGATAAAGAACTCACATCCCTTTAAGGAATCCTAACCAACAGAAGAGAACTGCTTATTAAGACCAGAAGGTCTTGGAGTTCCTCACATACCACATCGCTGACGTGTGCGTGTGTGCGCGTGCGTGTGTGCGTGCGTGCGTGCGTGCTGCTGTTTGATCTATCACACGCTCATCACATGCTGCTGTGTACCAAGGTCAGCTCCAGTGTAGCATCTATCATCATAGCCTTTAGGGTCTGTGTGTGTGTGTGTGTGTGTGTGTGTGTGCCAACCTGTAGTGGGTGAAACAGTGTAGTGTTTCACTGTGTCCTGCTGAGTGCCAGCTATCTGTGCGTCTGTCTCGATCACACAATCCTGTAAAAGCACAGTGAACACCATCTCTTACTGTATTGTATCTGAATCCTCCTCAGAATCAACTGAGGCCTGTTGAACATAAACCGTCTCCCACAGTGCTGGGAAGCAGCTGCAGAACAAATTGTGAATATTTCATGTATTTTTTTAAGGCAACTCCAGTATGTTCTCCTCCTATCATCCAACATCCCTAAAGCAGATCAACTCATGACCACGTGTGTCTTAGATATAAAGTGCTATCATGTTTACAACATGTCGCTGTATGACATTAATACAGAACACAAGTGTAGAAGGTAAGCGAATTTACGGTGTGACATGCTTTACGTTTAAAGCTTCTGCGTACTCAGCTTTTTCTGTTATCTTAACCGTAATGTTCCTGTTCCTGTTGGCAGAAACCACCACCGTACCTGACACCGCCACCCCTACCCTGCCCCGGGAGGAACAGACCACTGCTGTAATGAGACCTGGTAAACACACAGACGCACAAACAGTTCAAGTGCCCTCCCACACAGCGTTCATTTTGTCTCTGTCTCTCATCCACATGAACTTGTGCACACACACACACACTCGGCACTCGTAAGGTCAAACTCATGATGTCATCGTGCACCACGGAGCCTCTGGGCTTTAAAGTCTGTTAGATTCAATAGTCCCACAGGACGATCTGTTTGAGTGAAAATAGGCTTGCACCCAGAGATCACACACACAAACACACACTGGGAATATGGTTTCCTAGCAGCTTTACAAGGGTTAAAAACTCCTCACTGATTCATTTTGTCGATATTACCAAAAACAGTAACTTAAACTCAATCGATCGTCAGAAAAATTAAATGTGTTCTATATTGCTCTTGTCAGCACTCTTAAATTTGATGCAATTATTACACCTTCTGTTTCAATTTATAGCTACACCCTCTTTCATGCTTTCTTTATTAGTGTTTTCATTTTATCATCTCTGCCTAACAAACAGTAAATTAGTCAAAAGGTGTTTTGTCAAGATACAACAAAACTAAAAGACTTCCTTAACATCCTGTCAGAAACTGATATTCAATACTTGTGCATGAGTTGTTGTGATGTGATATTTCAAAAACGCTACCACCAAAACATCTGAACACAACATATAAAAACAAGTAGTTGTTACGGAATTAAGCCTCATAAAAGAATGATTACAAACTGGCGATGCAGTGCTTAAAAGACAATTGTTGCTATATTTGTTGCTATAACAGAGGAACCGTCAGATGATTTATTCACTTGTTGTATTTTTCTTTCGTGACCCGCAGCCACGACGCCATCGCTGTCAGCGGTATGCGACTTTGAGCAAAGCTTGTGTGGCTGGTCGGCTGATCCCCAGTCAGGTGTGAGCTGGTCCCTGCACACAGCCAGCAGCAGTTCAACAGGCCACAGCTCACACGGCACCAGGCAGGATTTGGCCCTGGGATCAGACAGTAAGTAGTTGATCGGAAGTAACATAGTACAGTCTTCTTCTTCTTCTTGTTCTTATTCTAGTGGAGAATTTATTCTGATTTTTAATCGGATTTTGATACGTATCTTGTATTTTACATTCACACTGTGCATCTAATCAATCTTTTCAATCTATAATAAAATATACAAATCCAGAATAAAACATTTCAGGCCAGGTCTTATTCTCTGTCACTGTAAAATGATTGTCCACCATTCTCATCTTTGTGATTGTTCCTCATTTCAAGACATTGCTCATTTTGTACACATCAGGATTTGAAAGTTTTCAAACTACAGCTATAGAAACATCAGCACTGAGCCCACCCATCCAAGAATATACATGAAGTCAAAGAAAGCAGAAAAAAGAAAAAAAAAGAAAAGAAAAGGGAAAGGTCTAACAACTTTAAGGCAAAATTTAACTTTCATGTTTGTGTCTAATTAAGAGCAAAGTGTTTGTCCTATAGTAGAACATTACAGATCCTAGTGCTGGGAGGAACCACTGACAGCAACCATGATGCAAGTATTTCATTCTGATTCACTAAAACTGGAAGACAACTTAATTGGGGCTGTAACAGTTTCCATTTTCCTAACCTACTTTGTTATGTTACTGTGCCTTTTCTTTTCATGTTTCTTCTTTTAGCCTCTTTTTATGTTGCTTTTCTTATTTTTCCCATTATTTCCGTTTTATTCTCTCTAGCAGCAGCATTAGCTTGCTCCTTTCATGTGTCATAATTAATGTACTTCTTTGTTTGCTCCTTCTTTTCTCCCCTGTCTTAGTCAGCATTAATCTTTCACCAACAAGGCCCTTCTGCTCAAACCTCATCATCTCAGTCCTCCTTGTTGAACTCATCCTACAGTTCATCATTTTCACCTCCACCCGTCTAACTCCATCACCTCATTCTCCCCTCCGTGATCTCCCTCCTATTTCCCTCAGTGGTGCTTCCTCTGTTCTTCTGCATCTGTCCATCTTCAATGAGACAGCGGGAATATAGCCATGTCTGTTTTATCCATCACACACACACACACACACACACACACACACACACACACACACACACACACACACACACACACACACACACACACACACACACACACACACATGCTGCATGCGTGCACACATACTTTCTTTACTTTGTCCAAACAGCTCACACATATCACCCATAGCAGTCAGATAATTCAAATGATGGCTTTGACAGAAGTGCTGCGTTAGCTCTTTAGTTTACCCGAGGCCACAGGCACACACACACGCAAGCCCACACACACACACACACACGCAAGCACACACACACACAAACAACACACTTTTTTTATACAAAAGGTGGGACTGGACCATGGATAAAACACCCAAGGAGTGTGAGTTGGTTTTGCACGGACACACACATGACCTTGCCATTCACCAAGTTTTCCTCCATATCTGTTAAAGTCATCCAGTTTCTGGTTGACTGAACATCTCCCTCGTGAACAGACAACGCTGTGGCATAAAAAAAAGCTCATCGCACTAGGCTGCTGTGTGAGTGTGATTGTGTGTGTGCTAGGTTTGTGCATGTCAAAGTGTGTGCAATAGACATAACGGAATCCCTGTCTACGTGTGAGACGTGAACATGACATTAAGTCTTGTTCTACACCAACATTAGCGTGGCACCCTGTCTGGAAGCTGTCTCCATATGCAAATCAAATTCCCAATTCTTGTCGTTGAAAGCGCTGTTAGGGTTTTGAAAGTGAAAATCCGACTTGAACAGAGCTCATAAGTTATTCTTTTGATCTTAGATAGGGCAAGACAGAGATTCTATGCCCCGTGGAGATTTTCCCTGAAATACACTGTTCAGACTGCTAGTTGTAGGAAGTGGCCATTGATAAGGAGGGGAATGAAGAGAAAGAGACAAAAAAATTATATCATAGTCAATCACCTGTCGGTATGCTATCCAACAGGTGATAATTCAAACTCTAAATGATTAAATAACTTCCCCAGGACCTGTTAACAATGTTAAATTGCTCCCAGATGAATATGAACATAAATTGTTTGTCCGCAGATTCAGCCAGGTGGATAAAAGGTTATGGATGATGGATGGGAGGACAATATCTTTTACACAATATAAGCAAGCGTGCCTTCAGAACTGACTGGTCTAACAATTTGTTTCCCAGTGGTTCTGTAAAATCAATCGGAACAACATTTCAGGTGAATGTTAAAGTCAGAGCCGAGTCATGTTAAATATATATAGTTATGCATTAACATTTAGTAACCATGGAAACGTGTATTCAAATCATATTTGAATACAGGTCTCAGTCTGAACAGCTCAAACACGCCGATCAGTCTTGGGTGTCTGTGATGTCACTCAATGTGACGCAAGAGTCAATGTGCGTTACGGAGCGTGGACGATGCCTCAGCTCCGACGCTGTTGCTACGGCAACCTGGCAGATCAGCTGATTATGTGGTCCAGTTTGAACAGAACAAGATCGCATTTGGATACTTGCTAAAAACAATGTGGATATGAAAGGGAATCTGATTGAAATCAGATTTGCCTACAGTCTGAACTCTGCCTAACAAACAGTAAACTAGTCCAGAGGTGTTCTGTCAAGATTCAACAAATCTAAAAGAATTCCTTAACATTCTGTCAGAAACTGATATTTAGTCAATTTTGAAATTATTTAATTTATTGTTTTCAGGAACAAGTACGTTTCAGTGTAAAAGTGTAAGTACACTTGCACTTTGAACAATTACGTTGTTGTTTGTAACATACAATCAAACTGTCTTTTCTCTTACCCTTGTCTATGTATATTAATGTATAATGTGCACATCTTATTTCTGTGTGGTACAATATTGCAAAATATTGCAATTTCCTAGTTACCTTTTTATTACTTTTGAAATGTAAACCTATTTGTAGGTATTGTTGATGTTTATGGTGTTAACAGGACTGGACATTGTAATGTCACTCGTGTTGTTTTATTTCTTTGCCCCATTCACCTTTGCAGACCTGTGGTCTCCATTTAAACTTAGATTCAGCAAACATACATGCAAATGTGAAGTGATGCAGTAGGATGCAAGTCACTTCCAGTTACACACACACACGCACGCACGCACACACGCACACACACACACACACACACACACACACACACACACACACACACACACACACACACACACAAAATGACTGACAGATGAACTCAACCACACACACAAACACACACACACACACACACACACACACACACACACACACACACACACACACACACACACACACACACTAACATAAGTGAACACACATACACACTCTCCCCTCCCTCCGTCTACACCAACCCTACATCCCTGCCTGTTCCTCCATAGAGAGTTGTTAATTAATTCCCTCCCTTTGTAAGCTCGCCAAGATCAAACGCAGAGACACAGAAAAACACGCCAACTTTATCTAACTGTACTTAATGAGCAACGGTAATTTGGATCCTTTTTCTTGCCTTCAAGTGAAAAAAACAGTTACCTCAACCCAAATCCATAATTCATTAGTGTGATGTACTGCAGATAGATGGCTGGATGGATGGCTGGATGGATGGATAGTTGGATAGATAGATAGATAGATAGATAGCGGAGAGCAGCGAAAACAAGTGAATTAGATTAAATGACAGTGTGTGTGTGTGTGTGTGTGTGTGTGTGTGTGTGTGTGTGTGTGTGTGTGTGTGTGTGCAGATGACACACACACACTAGCGCAGACATACATGTGCGGAGGCATTGTGAATGTATTGATGGCTGTGCTGACTAAGTAGCAGAAGCAGGGAGAGCAACAGAACGAGTTGTCAGCATTCAGAGTGATTAGGGCTGTTTAGCTGAGTTGTGTATGTGTATGTGGTATCCATAACCATTAACAGCCATGATGAAATGCCAGCCTCATTTGCGGTCAGGACTCGTACCACAGAATGATGGCGGTGGTAGCTGAAACTCCACGCAGCCAAGTCTCTCTGCATTGCTACCGTACTGTTACAAAAGCGAGGAGAGAATCTCATGTCTTCACAAATCATAAAATTCATGAAAGTGGAATGCATTATGAATGAAGGAAATGCAAATGCAACAGAGAAAATCATTTAAAATTACAAGCATTTGTTTAAAGAGTGGTGATGTATCACTTTAAAGGCTAATAATGTCTTTTATTACAAGTCGTTCATACTAAATTCACCAGCAATCTTTTAAAAATGCATTATCTGCCACCCTTCTTTCTCTCCTCTTCTAGACTTCTCAGGGAACTACCTCCACCTGGATGCAGGCGCCCACACCCAGCGGAAACGAGCTCGGCTGCTGAGCCCTGAGGTGGGCCCCGAGGAAGGCCCACTCTGCCTCCTCTTCTACTACCAGCTCCAGGGGGAGGCTCAGGGGAGCCTGAGAGTCCTGCTGAGGGACAGCGACCAGGAGGAGACGTTGCTTTGGGCTCTTAAAGGAGACCAGGGGTCTCACTGGAGGGAAGGACGCACCATCCTGCCCCAAAGCCCCAAGGAGTACCAGGTACGTATTTTCTAGTAGACAAAACCATGTGCACTGATCGGGAGCGAATGATTGATTCCAAGAGTTGCATCTGTATTTGTGCAACAGCTTAACATTGTCTCCCCTCTTCATTTTGTAGGTGGTGTTTGAAGGATTTTTCGATCATCCAACCAGAGGCCACATCAGAATAGATAACATCCACATGAGCAGCAGCATCGAGCTAGAGCAGTGTGCTCGTAAGTCCCACACCCGAACCTCTGGCTCCTATCTGTCCATTCTCCTATGTCTGTTTGTCATCACTTTCCATATATGGTCCAGTCTTCCATTCATTCAAAGCTGTGACCAGGTTGTAGAACACTGATGGGGCCATTATGGTAAAAATAATTCTGGCTTAGAATATAATCATATCTACAAACATTTTTTTTTTTTAAATTAAAAAAACCATCAAGCATACTCTTATCAACCACAATGAATACAAGTAAACTCACTAGGTTTGAGGATTTTCATAAAGTAATGACCTTGTATATTTAAATGTAAACTTCTACATTCTTTTTAACCTCAATAAAGTCAGAACAATGTCTCAAATTCTTTAAAGCGTTTTGAGTCATGAACAGGTGCTGTTTTAATGAATCTATGTAGACTGTTTTAATACATACATATCAGTTTACTTGTCTGGAAGATTTAAAAAATCTGATAAATGATTAAAAAAACAATTATGACTCCATCAAAAGCACAATGACTGAAATTAAGACTCGAAGGATTTTTAAAAAGCTTTATTTAAATTGCTCTTTCATACTTCTTCTGAATTTTATGTCTGTCTGGTATTACAGTTCTACAGCATCCCCTTAAAGGAAGTCTAATATTTGAAAGTACTTTACATTAATTACATCAGCTAATTTTTTTTTGTATAGAAAATTATCAAAACTAACATTGATGTTTTCTGGGGTTTGGGATGCCATACTGCTTCTTGGGGGTCAGACATGTTTTCTCAGATGTCCATTTCTCTTCACTAAATAAAAAAAGAATAGTGATTTTGCATGCATGGTTGTCAGATAGTACAATGAATTCCCAATATAAGAGATGTCACCATAGGTCAGAGTCTTATTTACTGACTGGCAGACAGGCTTTCATTCATGTTTCATGTTTTTATTGCTTATTTTTCCATTTCTTCTGTCCCCTCTCTAACCTCTTCTTCCTTATTGTGCTGCCATTCCGGCTTGTCTTCCTTCTGTTTTCTCAGGGTTTTTTTTCCCCATCATCTGTCCTCCTCTCAATTCTATAAGCGATGTTATATCCTCCGGCAAATAATAAACAGCAGTAAATTTCAGTCCTTGTTCCCATGGACCTTTAACTTACCTCCACCCTCTTTTTAGAACTCCTCTGTTTCCCCCTCTCCACCCTTTCCTTACTACTACTTTCACCCTCATTCTCCACCCAGCCTTTTTTTTTTTAATTTTCCACTCGGAATACTGCCATGAACAGTTTGTCTCTTGCAATGGGAAAAGAGAGGGAGACAGCAGTCTGAGGGGAAAAAAAGACAGAAATGACAGAGACAAAAGGAGGAGAGACATTTGAGGAGGACACACTTCCTCCCTTCCAACCCTGTCAGTCTACTCTTTTGTCTCCCTCTTTATTGTCTGCATTTTTAAAAAATAATAGAACACATGTCACCCAGGAAGATTTATTAACTGTTAGACTCTTGCACTATGGCAGAACTCAACAAATCTTTATTGATTTCCTCGTAAAGCACATTTAGCAAAAGTGCGGTGCCCGAAAATTTTAAGAATCAGCGGTATTAAAATGTATTTCTGTTAGCAGCTGTCGGCTTACAGTTATACCATGGCAATTTAATCATGAAAGTGTGCCACAGAACTCAGAGACTGAGATTGACTGTGGATGCTTGCCATCTTCTTAGACACTTAGTAATGAAAAAGTGACAATGAAAGTTATTGACTAAGCACAACATGAAGTATAAAAACTCTCCTTAAGGTTGATGCTGTGGATGCTGTGGATGCTGTCCTGTTTGGAAGAAGCATCAGAACAAAGATTTTAGTTGGTAACTCATGCTGAGTGTGAATGCCTGACCTCAAGTCAACAAATTAAATCTACTGTGCTTCTGGAACAAGTGATATAATTTTGCAGGCGTGTCATTTTTGGGGTAATTAACCTCCCCAAGAGCAAAGGATTTGTTTCTACAGAACCCCTTTACCCAAACCCAACTATTTTGTCTTTCATCCTGACTTCTGTGAAGACACGCTCATCAGTGCAGGTTAGTTATGTGCTGGTCTTGACATTAGCACAGTGCACATGTTAGCAGGAATTCCTTACTTACACATGGTGGCAGGATCATCATGGATAATCCTCCTGACTCTCGCTAGCATCATCACGACACAGACCCACACCGTTGAAAAACTATTTAAAACTATAAAACTAGAGATGACATTCTTAAAACTGCTGTTAATAGTGCAAAGGATTTCTTTTGTTTAATGCATGACTTGTAACTCAATATCACATGTCCATTGTCAGCGTTCAAACTAGCTTCTCTCAGTTGCATTCGTTAACCCAACTAAATTTTCCCTGGGATATCATGAATAACATTATTGTCTCTCTCTTGTCTCTTTTTCACAGAGCCTTTCCCTGCCTTAACTCCTGGCATAACAAGTAAGTTCTACTTCATGTTCCATATTTACTTCCTTTGTCAATTGTCTTGTATTTTTCGCCTGTTTCTAACTTAAACTCACAGCGCTACTCTAGCCCTGGGCTACCTCATCAGTTTGACAACATATTTTACATTAAAATGTGATCAGCCTTGAAATCCAAACGTCGAGATTCAGAAAAAAATAATTCTGTTTTTTTCATATTTACACCTTGTATTATACGCTAGTGTTAGTATTTAAAACAGTGTCAGGGTGTGTAGTTTTCGCATTGATTGGTGGCATCGACAGCGTTGCAGCCTGATGGAATGGACCCACTGCATCGTTCCAGCATGACTCCCTGCATGCTGAGCTGATACTCCTGGTTTTGTAGTTTGGTATGTTCCTTGATGGGAAAATTACATTTTCCACCACACAGACTATCACCACATCAGCCCTGGCAGACTGCAATACCAACATGTGGAATTGCAACCGAGAGCAGTATTTTCACAGTCCACATCTTGAGTAATGGTGTGCACCATGCTGTGTCGGATAAGTCACGGGTATATATGTATGCAACAAATGTGGGCACACAATTGTGCTCATGGTGCACTTACCGCTTAGAATTACTGAAAAGGTTCATAACATAAAGCCAGCGATGTCATCGCATTGAAAGAACTAAGCAGAACTTGTTGCCTTATTATTCAGTACTTTTTTTTTTTACGACTCTCTCCTCTCTGCTTGTCCTCTTTTGTCTCAACTTTTCTTTTTCATTTCCTCCCTTGATTTTATTTTAGCTTTCCTTTTGTTTTTCTTCGCCTCTTCTGACTCAATTTCTTTATCCAGCAAAGTGCTGATCCCACCTGAAAGAAATGCAGAGCTGATAACCATCCAAGTCCCCCCCTTTTTTCCCCCTTTCTTTTTCTCTTATTCCTCCCCATACAAGCCAGAGCAGATTAAAAAAAAAAAAGGGCTTAGACAGATTACACTCCTCAATCTTTTTCCCTCAGAGTCTGGGTCATTACCTAAAACACGTCTGTTTTTGTTTAGAGGCCTGCAAAATATGAGCAATGGCATTTTTATGGCGCCTGGGCCTCTGTGACAGCAAATTTCTTCACAGTGTATTAAAAAATATTGCATTTGGCCATCCTGAATAGTAATCAAGACTCTTATGATTTGTGGATCATTGATCACGAGGCTAGGACAGAACGATGCATCTTTTTTTTTTTAATTACTGTTCATTACTGTGTGAAAAATAATGTTTTTGAAGCTTGGTGTGAAAGCACAGTCATTAGAAACCGTTCTGTTGGTTTAGAGCTGTATTACTGATGACCCGTGTGTGTGTGTGTGTGTGTGTGTGTGTGTGTGTGTGTGTGTGTTGTGTAAAAATATTAAAATCATTCTCAACATCCACCACTTGGATTTCATTCCATTACGGTTGAATGTACGTAATAGAAAACAAACATTTCCACAAATAGTCAGAGCCAAGAGTCGATCGTTGCCTGACTCATATGCTAAGTATCCAACCTGACGGATCCTGAGCAGATCACATGACTCCCAGCATGACAGCAGTTGTCAGAACTATCATACGTGTGTTTTCACAACACCCCTGAAAGAAGCATTATATTTCTAGTTTGAGGCACCTCTTGAAAAATGAGCCAAGAACAGGAGTGTTTCTTTTTGGGTGAGCACATGTATCTGAACCTCATTCAAGACTTAGTGTTTCTATTTATTTGTATATCTTGGCGTGGTTAATTGGAAGGTTAGTTTGTGAGTTGTGGTCACAAATGGCAGTTTCTTTATATTTTTTTTAAATTTCAGCACTCATCAACATTAATGGGTAAAAATAAGGAATTTTGTGGTTTATTAATGAGAACAAACAGATATAGATGAAGCTGAACTAGATGCTGAGTGATCAAGGAAGAAAGACTTACTCGGGAGTGAATTTAAATTGAATTTATAAACCAAAAGTCCATCAGTAATAAGAAAAGTAGTGAATCATGGTGGTCATATGAGAGAAGATAATAGGCCTACACTATGAAAGTGTCCAGTGAGTTAAAAATACAAAAGATATAGTCATGAATATAATAAGGAAACACATCTATTGACCCCAAACTGATTCTAACTCTCATATAATGGGAAAACTTCAGGAAAACTAGTTAAGAGTTAGAATACAAATTTAATATGATTCCTTTTAACTAGCCAGGCCCAATCCTAACAGTAGATGTGTGGTATGATATTAACCAGTATGCAAAACTGGTGGGTTTTTGTTGCCATGACAACTAAGGAGGCTTTCGGCCTCTGATAAGAAAAGAGCTGCCTGCACTCCCTCCAATCATGTCACATGCAGACAGAGGAGCAGCTAATTTTTAGAAAAACCTTATTTTTTTAAGCTGTCCCTCCTCTTTATTCCTCCCTGTCTTTTTTGCTCAAATTCTTTCACAGTAAGTTGACAGGGTATTGACTTTTCAGACATACCCTCTAATGCAGGATTAAAGATATCATGGCGGGATTAACTCTCTCCCTTCACTTACCCTCCACCCTCACCCTCTTTCCTCACTTTTCACCACCTCTCTCCATTTCAATACTTCCAATAATGCCTTCCCTCTTATCCCCTCTCCACCCTTGTAATTTCTCTCTGATTTCGCTGTCTCTCTATCTCTTTCTCTTGCCACTCGACTACCCTTCAATGTGATCTTTCCCTGATAAAAGCAGCTGAATACTACCAAATACAGCCACGTAATCTTCCCAACACCGAACCTGCACAATCAAGGCTTTGCATTCCCTGACTGATTCTTAACACATGGCATGTGCCTATGCGTGTCAATGGGTGGCCAATGCTTGTAATATTTGCATCAACCAAAAATACTGTGTGAACCCAGCTCAACCAAAGCACACGTGAATCAACATCTGTCTAAATATTGATAAAAGTGAGATAAATCCAGAAGCTGACAGTCATTGATACCAGCAGAGCACAATCATTTCATTGCTCTGCTGCAGTAATTGACCATTTGCAACCCCTTTGTTACTCTTATTAGCCCTGTCATGATTTCCTCTCTCAAAATGGCATCTATGCACATTGATGTCAGATTGAACACAATGTGTGCTTTGCTAGTGAAAACAGCAAATTGTATCTGTTACTAGGAACATTTTCTTGATTAACTGATTGAAAATTGTATTCCTGATTGCGTTTTTGATGTTTACTCTTTTTAAAGTAGGACTTCTTCCAAGGGGAAGGGGGGTGTTCTTACACCTGCATTTGAAAGCCATAACATCATATCATCTACCTGATATGATGTTAAGATTAAAGACAACTCAGACTGTTTGATTCTGATAAAATCTGTATCAGTAGTTCATGGACTGTGCAGATAATTTTAGAATTATATTTAGGACATGATAAGAAAGCCTATTGCTTGAATTCAAACAAAGTAGTTTACTTTTAAATAGCCATTCCTTTGAAGAAGTGTCTGTAGAAAGCTCTTCAAGTTTAGGTATGCTCAAGTTCACAGAGAAAACCAACACAATCCTCAGATTGTATATTTGTTTTTGCATTCTTAAAAATGGATAGGGCTAAAAGTACTTAGTATTACCCCTGCTACACACAAACACAAGTCAGCATGTGGAAAAATTCAAAGCTTGACAGACCTGCAATGCCTGGTTAAGGTTGCTATGCCATGAATTGACACTAAATTTCATAGGGAGGGGATTGGGAATGCTTAAATTAGATAATCAACAGTACTCCAATGCAATCTGCATGCTTGCCTCCCATTTTCATACTGCCAACCAGTAATGTGTCCTCCTGCCCTCCAGGGGGTGCCATGTCTGGGATGGAGCCCACAGTAGACACAGTGGCGGTGCAGCCTATCCCGGCCTACTGGTACTATGTGTTAGCGGGAGGTGGTGCCCTCTTGCTGTTGGTCACTGTAACGGTGGTGGTGATAATATGCTGCCGTCGGTACCACTGGGCATCCAAGAAGACCAGCGGCAGTCATCATCATTCAGTGATGTACCACAGCAGCCAGCATCCAAATCAGCAAGGTCTCCAAAACTGCTACCAGAGCCAAAACCTCAGCTATAATCTGATCCACAGCCCCAACCAAAACCACCTGTACACAGGTGCTGGGCAGAACCTCGATCCCATGCTTACCATCAGAATGGATAAAGACGGCAGCTATGATAACCAGTGGTGAAAAAGATGGGGTGTAATTGATTGCTTTGTTCAAGTGAACTGTTCAACCGATGTAAAAACGCCTGAAATAAGTGATAAATAGCCATTTGCACATTGACATTTGTGATGGGTCAACGTGGAAGACTGTGTTCTGATGGCTGATGTGATCATCCAGTCAGGATGTGCCTTTACTTGTTGGTTGGAATCGAAGCTCTGACATTAACTTCAGATGAGAGAACTGCAATTCTGATGGCCGGTGAGGGCTGGATAGCATCATTAAAGTGAAACTTTCAGAATCCTCTACCAATGCAACGCTGACGCTGGTCAGAAGCCTAACAGACTGTGGACTAAACCCGCGTAATTTTAGTGTTCTTACAACACATTTTCCACATCTATAAGTCAGCTTTGCTCTGGTTTGCAGCTCAGACGCTGCCTGCCTCCAAATACCCAGTCCCACAGGAGGGATTTACACCTAGGTAGAGGCAAATAGAAGTCACAATGTTTTCTGCATTGTGCTCTTACTTTGGGTCTAAATGAAACTGATGTTTACTTGTCCACTTTGAGAGGCTGAGAGTGACAGAGGAAGATAAAGAACAAAAAAAAGGAAGAGGTGCAGGAAGAATTAGCGCCGCCCGGCCAGCCATGACATTCAGACAGTTACACATCCACTGTGACTGTTGTTTTGGTCTGCGAACTGGCGAGGGATCAGCACTGCGCTGTTTTTTCTCCGTCGGGTTTACATGACAGGATGAGACAGCTTACACTGGATGCTGCAAACCTAGAAATAAACATGTATGCACGGACATTTGGAAATGTTTCACTGCATTTTTTTCTTACATCCTGACATGCCTTTTCTTTCTTTCTTTTTCTTTAACGTGTGCTTTAAATCTGTTGACTCTTCAGTTTGTGATTGAGGTACTGCCTCAGTGTCAAATTATTGTATGAATGGACTCAATGCATTGCCTGTGTCTAAATAAACATCTTTGTATGACTTGCACACTTTAGATTGGATTGACAGAAGAAATCCAGATATAATTTGTATCCTGACGCTGCAGATTTACTTTGTTTGGAGTTTGTGCAACGTTTAAAGCAGTTGAATATTTTCTTGTCATATTTGACAGAATTTTTTGTGTAAAACTTCGGGAAACTGAAGATTGATTTAGCTTTTTGACAGGTGAGACCAAATATGCTGTGAAAAAAAGTGTCTTACTTATGAAGCCTTTTAGAAGACGGCTGATCCAGGATCACTGCTGTGCTCATCTGAATATTCTTTCACCGTGACTTAAAAAAAAAAACAATAGGGAAAAAAGGCTGATTCCAGTGCAGTACTACTGTCAGACACACTCACACAGCCTTGTTGGTGTTTCCTTAATCATACGTTTGTTTTATTTGCATTAATTTCAGATGGTGACATGTTGCACTTTTGAAGTTGTGCTACATTTTATTTTGAAATGCTGACATAACATTAGCACTTTTCTGCTGCTTAACAATCATTTATTTAAGACGCTGGCCATTGATGATTTACTGTGAATCTTGATATAGAGAATATGTTCATTAATGTATTGCTTTTTAACCAAATACCATAGTTTTCACATCACAGTTGGCCTGTGCTTCTGATGTATAGTTACATGTTTGTTTATTTTTTTACTCAAAAAGCTGTTGCTTTCGGGCAGCATCATGTCATTTGTATTCACTGAGATGATCTTAACAACTTTTCTTGACTTTTATCTGATAGCAAATTCTGAAGTTGAAACCATTCAGTGAAAGTGAATGTTTAAATTGAAGCAAGTTAACATGTAATTTAAAAGTTATACAGATGTAAAAAGCATGAAAAGTTAGCTTGGCATTACTTTAAGTAGATGAGATTTAAATTTGGTGCAGCTCACCACTTTTGTTGTGTACAACTCTACATTATTGTGTTCACAGTTCAAAGCCCCCAACATTTTTTTTAATATAAACAAAAACTTCTTGTTCCTATTCTATTGCACCCCTTCATCAGAAATCCTCTCATTAAAAATCACAGAAGGTCAAATGAGAAGCAAAAATTGAAGGAAATCTCTGTGAGGAGGGGCCCATTAAGCCAGGCCCCTTTCCCTCCAAACAACGTTTCCAGAGATGGACAAAGATGAAAGAAGTAAAAATAAAAAATAAAAAAAAAATCCCCCTTCTCTAGACTTTCTAAAGACTTGACTTTTTTTCTTGAGAGGAGGACTGACAGGGAGGCAGGTTAGCGTTTTGGTTGAAGGAGGGAAAGAACTGAGGCAGGTTGTTTCAAACTCCAAGTCAGGTGAAAAGAAAGACTGTGTGATAGACATATTTTAAGAGCAGCATGTACACTATTATACACACTGTCGAACAAAACAGATATAAGTTACTGAAGAAATTAAATTCCTTGTAATTCAATTATTTATATCAGCATTTCATGCATATTTAATATGTTGATATTGACATATTTAATGAAATTTGTCTTGAAAAATGTGCTGTAGTCAACAAGCAGTTTCTGAGCTTGCTTATCCATACTCGCTCACTTCCACTTCGATCGATTTGTGCATGATTTACACATTATGTGAATGAGGTCAATGTGGGTCTGAAAATCCAAAAAGAGAAGTGATACATGTTTGTATTGATGCTGTGCTTTCAGCACACTTTTGTCTTTCATTCTCGCTCTATCAAAGTTTTTGCAAGATTTGTAAAATGTGCTGGCACCTCGTCACGCAGTGCTTTTAAATCAATCTCCCCTCACCTCTCCCATTTCCATCACAGAGCACTTGGAAGGGATTTAATATTTCTAATTAGTTAATGGAGCTGATTGCATTCATAAAACCCTGCAGTAGGCACTTCCAGGCTTCAGGCCATCTCCAGTTTTTTTTTTTTTTTTTTTTTTTTTTTACATTCTGCCTCCTCCTCCTGCAGAAATAATACTCTAACACGTCCTGCGGCCCCCAGTGGAACAGCATATGGTGCCAAAGAGGCATCCATGCCTTTGCCTGTATAAAAGCCCCGTTTTTATTCCTCTCCTACACTAATTGGACAGTGGAGATAAAATGAGGCTATGGGGAGTTTTAATGTCCTTTCAGATCCACATGATTCTTCTTTTTAGGATCCTTGCCTATAGGGGCTTTAAGCTTGGATCATTAGAAAGTGTTCAACCACAGTCCAAAGAGTGTCTACACATTATTTTTTCACCTTTCTTTTCAGTCAGTCTGTAAGTGATTTAATATTTTGTCAAGGCCTGTGGTGATTTTAGTTGACCGTGAGAAAGGTTTTAGATCCTTGAGATGAGATCGTACATTTACACAATCAGGACACAAAATAGGAAATATAGTTTTACATTTCAGTCTGACCTGCAGAAAATATTTTCATTTGTGGTGTGACCTCTGGGATCAGTCAAATTTGGCTTTTTTTTTATTTTACAGGATGGTTTTGACATCTTTCAAGCCATGTTTCTATTGCTATGGTTTCTCCAAGCTTAAGAGGGATAGATGTTTTTTTTGTTTTGTTTTGTTTTAGTATTTCACTCCAATAATATGCAGTTGTAAAGTACAACCACATGTCGTATTGGAAATTCAAATTTGATGATGTAATTTCTATCAAATTAAGGAATGATGTTGAAGTTCAATTTTTTTATTAGAATAAAGCAAAAAGATTTTGTTCTATTTCTTTGCCACAGTGAGGGATGAACTCAAACCACTTCAAAGTGGTACTGGTTTCGATCCAGTTAAACTGGATAAAATCAGTCTTGCGGTGATAAACTCTTAAACATTCATCCCTAACTTTGGCCCCTTTGCTATTATATTTACTGTGCACTTTCTCTGCCTCTGTGAAAAAAAGCCTAGACTTTGTCTTTTTGACATTTTCAAACAAACATTTGAGAATGAATGCACCCAATTTAAGATAATATTTGTTTGTTGCTGTTGTATTTTTATGAAAAATGTGTTTTGCTTACTCTGAAAATGGGTTTGGTAGTCAGTTTTAGGTCAATTCTCAACTTTTCAAATGTGATGACATCACTGCAACAAAATCATGTCATATTTGATCCATTAGGACATCAACTTCCTCAAGAGCTTTTCTCATTTTAAGGTATTCATTTCTTACCTACTATTACTTACCAACAGAGTATTCTAAGTTATGATAATTTTTAAAGGTGTAATCTGAATGTTAAAATTGATCTTATAGAAAAATGACCTTATCCAACTGAGGAAATGAGGTTCTATATCTTTTTCATATCTACCAAATTAGTTTTTCACCTCTTGTCTTTTGAATATCTATTAGTTTTACTTCATAATGTGTTTTGGGTTCCATTGCCAGAGCAATAAATGATTATCAGCTGGCCAGATATTGCATTATTTTTGTTCTGAGGATTGTAATATCAATTTCCTTGAATTAAACTGAATTGAAGCAGAATTGAGCTCCCAAACCCTACAAAGCCTTGTACTTCAGCCTGCCTCAGAAATATGATGTGATATTTTAGCTTGTTCAATTTTGTGGTCTTGGAATAAAAAGCAAATATATTGCAGGGAATGTGAACGTAATAAAAGCAATATTTTTCTAGTAAAGCACTGTGTGTCTTTTTATTCCATCTCTTTCTCACTACCATTCCCTTTCAATCTTAAATCTATGTTTCATTTCAAAGCAAATGAAAAGAAAGAAAAGATGCTTATCACATAATGAAACCTGCTACCTTTTTGCAGGTAGACTCGGTGAAATGTTTAGCAGCTGCTATGTTATTGTCCCTGAATGGCCTGAGCACCGATCAAAAGGGTTTATGGGAGATCTGCTTGCTGATCTCTTGAGAAAGTTTAAACAAATCTCTGACTCTATTGAGCTGTTTGTGTGCTTTGATACCGATCTACAAATGTAGCTTGTAGATCGGTATAAGAAACGGGGTGATGTTATCTCAGCATGTTGTAGACTGGCTGGAAGGATTAATGCTGTTGTTCTCTCTTTTAAACAGATCCCAGGCCTATGGATTTTGGAAAAGATCCTGTTTTCAACCACAAACCATCCATCGATGGAGGTGAGGCTCTCCCCTTCCCTTCCCCCGACACCCATCCCATCCCCTCCACTCCCATCCCCTCTCCCATCAGCTGTTAGAAAGCGGTGTTGCCACACAGCTGCACAGTAAGGCGGTTCCCGGTTCGAGTCTCGCTCTGTGAGGAGCTAATCGGAGATCCCCGTGTCTGTGTGAGTTCCCTCCGGGTTATTTGGGCGCGTCTGTCCCTGTAGAGACTGATTGCAGTCTTGTGGGCACGTTAGGGAGTCGAGGTGGGCTGAGTTTTTTGGCCCAGGCTCTTCCCCGAAGCAGACCTTCAGTGGCTATAGCCACAGATATAGATCACACCTTGATCCTGAGCTGGGGGAGGGGGGGGGGTATACCTTCTGCAGGCTTCAGTGTCCCTGGCTGGTGGGACTGTTTGACTTCATTAAAAGATGGTTTGGAGGTTTGGAGGAGGATTTCTTTTATGATTTGTTCATTTTTGGACCCAAATGTTCTGCTAGAAATACGTCTGTTACTGTTTTGTTATTTTTTTTTGTCCACTGCTGCCAAGCTGGCCATCTAGATTACACGTAGGAACTGGACTCATGGTGCTGGGAGCACTGGTCTTACCTGTGCTGGTGGGATTGGTGTAAACTAGACTAAGGGTGGAATACTCTAATCACAAAGTGAAAGACAGTTTGTTGACTTTCAACCATACCTGGGGACCTCGGGTGTTGGAGCAGTTTATGTTCTGTGGGGGAAGATGAATTAGGATATTAATTTTTGATTATAGTGGTATTTTGATATTGTTGTTTTGTGATGGGTTTCTTTTTGTTTTAGTTGATTTAAATTGAGTAGGTAGTGAAAATAAATGTTTTTTTGAAAACCTCTTCTCTCCTCTCTACTCCTGTTCTCTTGAAGCCTGAAGCCATACCAGCTGTTTTACCTTAAGAACAGTGAAATGGCTCTTGAGCAGAGGCATGCTTGTGGCTCTTCCTTTTATTTGTGGTTCCAGAGAGAAAGCCTGTGGCTGCAATGACACACAGTCTCTAAACTGTGTGTATGTGCATGTGTGTGTACGCAGACAGAACAGAAAAAAAGAGTGTTTAAAAGTGTATGTGTGTGTATGATGCACGTGAGTGTGCGAGTGTGTGTCCTCTTCTCTTTCATATTCGTGGCAGACAAAGTGAGACAGACAGCTTCCTCCTGGGCACCTAGAAAACATCTGCCTGCTACAATCATGGATTACTTCCTGTGTCTGTGTGTGTGTGCGTGTGCGTGTGTGCATGTGCGTGTGTGTGTGCGCGCGCACATCCTTGTTTCCCCTCAGCCCCTTGACATGTACAAGAAGAGTGCTCAGCCTTTTTGTAACAAGTCTGTTTACTGCCTGTTTACTACTTCCCTCTGTGCATTCCGGTGAGTGTGTTTGTGCGTGTGTGTTTGTGTTTATGTATTAAACCACTACTTGCCTTGTTCATGTGTATAAATTCATTATGTAGATTTGCATGATTGCATGTGTTTGTTAGATGCCCACACTTCCCCACTTTCGCAACACACACACACACACACACACACACACACACACACACACACACACACACACACACACACACACACACACACACACACACACACAAACAAACCAGAGAGCACCTGGACAGTAATTTCATGTCATTATATCAGTATTAGCTGAGGCCCCTGTAACCAGAATGAGGTCCTCTGCATCTAGTCAGAAGAACGTTGAATAAAAGAAATAAAGCTCACCTTTACTTTCCTTCACTAGACTCAAGGGTTTTGCTGCAGACCTGAAATAGTTGTTCTGTTGCGGCTCTTAGATATTTCTGTGCTGGTGACATTATTGAGTCATTTCTGACTTAATGTCTCCATTCCACTGGTACTTGTCCTTCTTTGTAACATTCACAGTTGGCCTATGTAAGAACACATGCTCAACTAAACTTAGACAGACTCACATTAAATAAAATACATGACTGCGTTTTCAAGGTTTATCGTCATCCATCTATTACATACATTCTGGTTGTGTTCATAAGCATGGGAACTTTCATATCTCTATGACCGCCGGTGCTACACAATAAGTTCATAACGCGATATACAGAATAATATTTATTTTTCATAACTCCAGAAGGCATCAAACACCTGCTAATTGCTTCTTATGTAAAAGTCAATGTACACCAGTTGTTGTTTGTTAGCTTAATAATTACATTCAGAATTTGAATTATTTCCCTTTTTCTCTGCAGATTACATCTTTCCCGGATGGCCGTCCTCCTTTTCCACCCCCTCTTCCTCTGGTGTGAACCCCCCCTCTGTCACCCTTGTGTCAGAGAAGGATAAAGACAACGCCTGGTTGTACACGCTGGATCCCATCCTCCTCACCATCATCGTGATGAGCTCTCTGGGCGTCTTGCTGGGCGCTGTTTGTGCAGGACTGCTCCTCTACTGCACATGCTCCTACAGCGGCCTTTCGTCACGTTCCTCCACAACGCTGGAGAACTACAACTTTGAGCTCTACGATGGGATTAAACATAAAGTGAAGATAAACCAGCAGAGGTGCTGCTCGGAGGCATGAAGGAGAGAACGAAATGTCCTATGGTTCCCCTCCAAAAGTAAATTTATTCTCATTTTTGGACAAAATGAAGCACTATCTGTTATTTAAATCCTTAGTGTGCGCTATGTGGTTCCTGCTCTGATGTCTGATGGGGTGAAATTCAACCCCATTATCTGTGGGAAATTGAGAACTCGATCTCCTAGAAATGCTACAAGGCCTGAGCTGGGTGAGCACCTCACCCCAGTCTCCTGTACCTACAATACCGAATCTCCTCTGCCTGCAGGAGACAACCTGCTTGATGCTAAAAGCCTGTGAATGAATGAAGGAATGAGTATGAATGATAGTTTATCGTACATAACCCACCAGCCCTGGGATGAAGCTACAGGATCAGATGGGCTACAGCCCCTAGGAAAATCTGGGCATTTGGACCACAAATGACAGCAAAGTCTTGGGATTTTTTTTTTTAGTTGGTAATGGCATTTTTTAATGAAGAGAAATTCATGAGCATGTGCCCATGACTGGTACTTTACAGGGCATTTGTCCTCATTAGCTTGAATTTAAATGTGGCCAATAGAGAACGCATGCAGAAATCGAAATGTTGCAGCTTCTGACTGTTCACTTCAGCACCGGCGGATCCTTCAGCGTGGGTACTTTTGACTGAAATCAACACATATCAAGTGAATGCCTATCCCTCCCTATAGAAGTATCCACTCAAAAGAATCTAGATTTCTAAAGGCGAAGAAGGAAAACAGGATGAAAATGGACCTTTTCTTTGTTATGTTTCTGAAAAGTTTTAGATATGAGTTTTGTGAGTTTCAGATGTCTGTTAGCGTTGTCATAACGGAGCTCACTTGCTCCTTCGTCTGCCCTCGGTCTGCCCTTCGTGAAACAAGTGGCATAGAAGAGTAATGGTGAATATTTTTGTTTTGTTTTAGACTTGTGTCAGTTTGAGAAAAGGTATAGAAAAGACAGCTTCAGTTCATCGCTGCCCCGTAGAGCTCTTACGCCATTTTTAGACTTTCTTTAGCGTTGTGATGGACTTTACGGTCTTAAATGTTACTTTAGTCCTTTTCTATTTTGACTTTTTTTTTCCATTTCAGATTATCAGAGTAGAGAGACGATAAAGGAAAATGGAAGACAGGAAAACAGAAGTTTATCTGAATCTAACATGCTGTTATGGAGTCGTGCTTTAGATTGAATATTCTAGGGTTTGTCTTTGTTATATATCTATATTTTTTTGCTTTTCAGACTGTACGATGCCCAAATGATGGACAGACACTGTGTGAACAAAATGTCAGTGATTTTTTTATTGCAACCTATGGATTGCCAAAGAGCTGTGTATGTGTTCAGGGGTCTGAACAAGTGTTAAAAGAGGCCAGGTGATGGACTGAGAGGGAAAAATCAGCCTGCCTTTTATTCACTGCTCTTTGCATCATCAACCCCTCCGAATGAAGGATGCTCCAAAATGGAAAGAGGTAGAATATCTAAAGATGAAGAACAGAAATCATACATCGACTTTCTTGGACACACAACTGAGCCTTAAGCTAACTACAGTATACGCTGTATCGGAGGACAGCCATCAAGAAGGGCCAGTGCTGCTGGAGAGACTGACAGGAGGAGACACACACACACACACACACACACACGCACACACACACAAAGAAGATTAAGAGACAGGAAGAAAGAGAGGATGGGAAAATATGTTTATTATGTTTACGTGCAGGAGAAGTAAAACATCTTGACCTCTTAATCTTTCGATGCAAACATTTCAGGCTACATATGTATTTGTGTTCGCGCCGCGCAGTTGCTTCACCCTGGAAGTACATCCATGTGACATCATGGAAAGCATTTTGGTGGAATATTAAAGGCACCCTGTGTATTTCTGGACCACTAACAGCACCACAGAGCGATTGTTTAACAGGATGGTTCCCATTGGGTTTTAATCTCACGTTCAAGAAAACTGTTAGTTAGCGAAGACGCTAACATGGACTTAGTAAAAAAAATTGGCTTCTTTTATGGAAAAGGACACAAGCTGAATGTAAACATTACTTTGTAAGAGAAAACAGCAAAGAAAAGCAGCACAGGGTATCTTTAATAACTCCCCAAATGATTTATTTTTAAATTATTTTAAAACATACCTACATGGCTTTGTAATATGATTTATCGACAATTACTTGTGGATATTAAACTATTTCTATAGATTACAGTCAAATACCAAAAACATCGAATTCCATTTTTTCTAAATGATCTGCTTTGAATGGAAATTATAGACGACTGTCATAGTGCTTGTGAAACATCAGCAGACAGTTGCCGTATTAATTGCTGGCAGTATTTACATCTGATTCAAGCAATATTTGACTTCTTATCATGAACAATCACACATGTGTAATAAAATACTCTTGTGATTGCTTGAAGGGGCAAACAGCTAATGAGATGAACAATTTGAACACAAAAGAGTTAGCAGGATGGCAGATGGTGAGAGAAACAAAGAGAAAAACTGACCACAAAGAGAAAAAAACCCAATAAAATAAATGGCATGTTCAGAGGGGAGGTCAGTGACTCTTGCAGAAATCTTATAAAAATATGAAATGGTGGGACCAGACTATGCTCTCTCTGCTCTTTTTTTTTTCTTTCTCCTTCTGCCTGGCTGCAGTGGCTAAAGGTCAATTCCAGAAAGTCAGTTTTGTTATATTTTGAATCTGTCAAATATCCAGGTCAAGCTGTTGTCCTCTGGGGGTGTGAAATGAAAAGGGAAAGAATGGAAGGAAGGAAAAGGGTGGAGTCAAAAATACCACATGTATTGATTTTTTTTTGCCCAGAGTTACCATTCTCTCTTCTTTCTCTCTCATCTGTCCCTGAAATGAAGAAGATAATTATATAAAGGTGTCAAAGAAATGGCCAGAGAAGGAGAGATGGAGGGAAGAAACGACGGTGAGAGAAAGAGAGACAGATGGAGGGTTTTCTGTCCATGGAGCTGCATTCTCATTGGACTGTTTTCCAAGTGCCTTGGAGCTCTCTTGTTATGTCTCTCTATCGCTCTTTCTCTCTTTTTCTCTCACACTCATACAGTGATGATCAGTGAGAAAACAGTAACATGCACAGTTAAACCAATCATGCAGATTGGGTCAACTGCAGATTGATTGACTTCAATGCTATCAATCTGGGAGTCCGGAAAGTATTACCGCTTATGTCTTGATACACACACGCAGATACACAAACAAAATAAGACATGTAAACACACACACACACACACACACACACACAAAAACAAATACACACATACGGCACTGGCCAGATAACTCAAACTGTTGTTTGTAGACTTTGTACAGAAAAATTTCTTTTTTAATGTTATTATTATTTAATAAAGGCTAAATAACAAATGATTGTATGTCGGGTGTTTTTTTGTGTGTTTTTGTTTGTTTTAGTTGTGAATGATTAGATTATCTGTCTAGTTCTTCATGTTAGTCTGTGTGTTCATAGCAGAAAATGAGCTGTCTGAGCTGGACTGAAGAAGAAGAGCTTGATGAGCAGGTGGTGAAATAAAGCTCCAACATCATCATCTGAACCAGCAATGAGAAAACTCAACAACGCAAATCCCTTAATCCATTTCACAGAATGAAGCACCCCTGTTTCATGTTTAAACTAAAGTGGGTTCATTCCCAGACACTCCTCTCATACTATTTCTGTCACCATTTCTGTTTTGAGTAAAAAAAAAAAATTGATTAGATTCCAGATTTGACCACCATGTAAAATCAATCCCAATCCAACATCTTCATTTATGACAAAATATCTGAAACACAATGTCACTCCGATCAAGTTCAACTACGTTTAATGCTAATAAGCCAACATCAGTAAAACTCAAGCAGACTCATTTCCAATAAAACCTCAATAATAAAGGTAAAGCTTATTTGTCTCTGGCTTCTTCTCCGCCATTATTTGTTTTTCCACCCTTTCTTTATTTTCACACTTGAACTTGCACATTCACTCCACTTCATCTCAATCCATCTAGAGAGCGTTCAGGCGTTCGCACCCTCAAGAGGCTAAAGCATGAAAGATCAAAGATTCTCTTCATTTATTCAAGCCGTGAAAGCTGGCTCCTAATTAACACTTACCCATGAACACACACACACCAATGCACCCATCCTGCTGCAGATTAGCTGGGGAATTTAGAGTGATGAATGGACATAAATTATGGCAAGTGTCTTAGGAAACAACACAATACAGTCAGAACCAAGAAAATACTTATTTGGGAGCTCACATCAATGTTGTGCACAAAAATTAATAAAAACAAAAGTTAGTGCCGAATAAAATCAATACTGAGATTTATAAACCGATTTACATAAAACAATACAGAAGTATTGCATGAACGTCAATGGCTGTAGTCGTAATAACGTCACACATACAACATAACATTTTTTTTAAGAAAGATTAAAATAATAGGTCCACACTTGAAAGTTTGAATACTGGTCGCGATGCTGATGATGATCTGGAGAATTCCAGTTGGGTTCTGGGCGCCACTAAAATCTGCTGACAAACTATTAAGGGGTAGCCAATGAAGTAGCCGGGACAGGTGAGTCAGGAGCCAAGGGGACGGTTTCATTTTGGAAGAACTGCTTATTTTAATTTTTCATAAATTCACCACACACTGTACCCCTCCCTGACCATCTGCCCCATTTTACAATGCTTCCTAATTGGCTGCAACTGTATATAGTGCAATGCAAATTTGATTTCAGCCCTCTAAATAGCTTATAGAGACAAGTGATTTCTTCACATCAGCATTTCTTCACCTCTTTCTTCTTCTTCTTCCTGATTACTCCAGTCCTCGTTTATCCATCGCTTCTCCAGCTGTCTGTCACTCTTTTCCTGGTTCCAGACAAACCTGGTTCTTATGCTCCTTCTGACATGAAAACACACAACTGTACACACAGATCCACATGCATATGTAAGCAGTGGCAAAATGTTGGAGCAGACACCCTAATGCAGCATAAGAGTGTCGCCACACGGCACTCTAATTATACCTCAATCCCAGGTCCTGAAGCAGGACCTGGGAAGACGAGAACAGTATGTCTGATGCTGAGTGCAGATTAAAGAACAAATATAAATTCAAGTGTTGCCGTTCGATTGTTGAGTCTGCAAATGCTAGTACACACTTCAGATGGGCTTCTAATGACTTGTCTTTGCTGAGAGACTAACCTACTAACACAGATTTTAGCGCTGTGCTGCATGGTGCAAATCACTGAATACACACACACACATACACACACACACAGACACACAGACGTACACACACGCAGATACACACACACGCACACAGTGGTCTACCAATACAATGAAAAGTCTAATTAATATTTTAGTCATATCTAAACTGTTGTGCAGACGGAGGGAAAAATATCTATATGTCTGTTTTAGCTTCAATATCTTTAGTATGAATAAAATCATTTTTTTTAAAAACAACCATCAGTGCCATTTCCATTGATCTTCTTTCGTTTCGATAAGTTTAGAGGTTATGAGGGTGTCATATTACGCCTCTTCCCTCAGCTTACCTTATATTTTTCCATTACCACCTCCCTGTCTCTTATAACACACACAGCTCTTGTAAAAACCAGCAGGCACTTTCCTCATAAATGTGGAAAGTCTGGTACCTACTGGAAGGTAGTTCCACTTGTTTGTCTACACATGTGCAGCTCTTAACAGTCAGACCCAGAAAGCCACAGCGCCTTCTTGCTGTACAGTAATAGCATTAAACATTTAGATTCCCCATTATGAACCATTACTTCAAATATGGCGACAACCACATATATTAAATTTGCATAATCCATAATAAAATCTAATGAGTAAACTCAGATTTGTGCATTAAATGCTCATTGCTTGGACTCGTATTGGCTCCCCACATCCTGAGAATTGAATTTTGCAGTTAGTGTGTTATTTACTGTATGTGCACTGATACTTGTTTGTGCAAGCATGCCCAAACTGGATTCAGCTTCCTTCATTACTTATACCTTGTTGGCATTGCAAATGAAAAATGTTGCCTTCAGCTAAGACAGAAACTAGTAATTAGAACCAAATTGATGTATACCGCAAAATTCCTGCTTTTCCGGCACGGATTCTCCTTCAACCTCCTGCATTCTGTCTCCATCTTCCACCTTTTTTATTTCATTTATTGAAAGTAGTAATTGCAATAATTTGGTCAAATATTAATTTGATATTGATTGTACTGCTTCCTTTCATTGCATCTTTGTACACCTGTTACACTTTTCTTTTTTGCTTTCTCCACTCCCTAGTAAATTCACTGTAATTTACAATCCTTAATTATTTGAGTGTTATTCTTAGCCTACAGAGCATCGACAATACAGGTAGAAAGGGTATGGGACTAAAAAGCATTTTAAGATAATAAGCTACACAATGAAATTGCATGTTGTTTGGCCTCTTACAGAATCTTATTTTTCAATTTGAAGAAAACAAAGTGAGCTAAGTGCAAAATGTCTTCTTTACCGGGTGCATGAAATCCATTACATGTTCTTTTATTTCTTTTTTTATCTTCCACCACCTGGGTGGGCGTCTGGGTGTGCGAGTCATTCATGGTCTTGGCAGCTTCCACCTCCGTGTTCTCCTAATGTCCCGAACTCACTGACTGCACGCTGCTAAATCAAATTATATTTCATCAGACAAAAGCATTTTTTTCTCACTACACTGGTATAAATATGATTGTTCCAAATCTAATCTCAGTATAAGCTTTATTGCTTTCTCTTTTGTCTGTATGGCTGCTTGCCAGGTGCTGGCACCTAGCCCTGAATCTTTGCCAAATAGAAAAAGTTACACTGAAAAACTTTTATTTTGTATAATCAATGTTTATTTTGCACACTTGGCTATCCCATCTCTATTTTGTATCCAACCTGTATGTTTTCATCATTTATTCACCTCCCTCCTCTTCCCCTTCCTCCTCTTCTCTTCCCTTACTTGATTCAATATGTCTTGCATCCTCGGCTCCTGTTGCACAGTAAACAATTTTCCTTCTGTCATTCCTTCATTACTCACTGCTTGCATCAAAATTTTTTCATCATCAATACTTCTTTCAGTTTACTGTTGTTTTTTTTTCAGTCTTCTTGTTCATTTGTTAAACATTCCATCAGTCACCATCCCTGCAAAGCACATTCTGTTACTATGATATCAGTCTTTCTGTTCGGTAGTCCTTTGCTTATCTAAAGCGGCTGCTCAGCCACAAACACTCGTGCTCTTAGAGTTGACTGTTGACACTGCAACTCTTGAACAATCCAAACCTGTGGTTTCCCCCTTTTAGAGAGCATGTGTGAGTGTTGAGTTACGAGGATCCAGTCTCGGTGTGGTCTAACCTTAAACTCTCAAGTAGGCACTACAGTCAAGCACACATTCTGCACATAAATAAACGTAAACACCTACAGAACAGATGTGTTGCAGAAACAGAAAAGGAGACCAGCACAAAGGCATACACACCATACTGTACACACCACACTGGCATGCCTCCTGCTGACTCCTCATCCTATAAATAGCAACAATAGCCTTCAGCAGAGCCTCCAAGAGAGCCGCAGAGTGGTCGACAACAGAGCCAACACTTTCATCTGGGTAGGTGGCTCATGTGTTTGTGTGTGTGTGTGTGTGTGTGTCTGTGTGAGTGTGTTGCTCACATTTTGCCAGCAGAAGAACGCCTGTGTGTTCTGTACTCCCTATCCTCCCCCACAAAGCCAAATTTACCTTAATGCTGAGGCTAATGCCCACACATACCTGTCTTTATGTGTTGGATCAAACCCGAACAGCTCGCTGAGCAACCTACAACTTTGTGTTACGTGAAACCACGTTTTGAACATTTTTAAAAATGACTAACAGTGTATTGCAGGCAAGTACAGCCCAAGTGGGAGTTCAGTGCCTGCATGTCCCTTGTAAGTGGGTTCAAAGTACAATAAAAGCTCATATATTACAAAATCCAAAATACTAGGTATGGGCATTGATTCTCTAAAATATGAGCACTCACTAATAAATACGAAAAAAGGTAAATTAGTTTCTATAATTCATTACCAAAAAAAAAAAACATCCATGGTTTTTACCTGGTGGTAGTTCACTCTGGTGCCACAAGAGGGCAATAATACACACACAGGCTTTTTGCAATGAGGAGTCACAAAAGAAGGCCACAACTCACATGCAGTAGCATGCTAGTTGTTGTGTTACTCGCTTAAAATTAAGAATGCTGGGTAACACTGAGTAAAAGTTTATATTATAATTGAAAGACTGATTGTTGCAAATAATCGTGCTATTGTAACCTGTTTTATAAATCAGAACAATCTCTGTGTTAAATATCTTCTGAATGAAATTTTTAAAAAATTACATGTTTAATTATCAATCTTTCACTTATATTTTACTTGAATTTTAGTCTTATTAAAGAATTATTAGTTATTATTATTAGTTATTGTAATTTTTATTACTGTAACATAGACTGAGAGCAGTAATCCTGAGGGGATCTTCAGACGGAACCAACCACTGGAAGGTTCTGAGTCTGTGGCCAATATATCCAATTCTAATGGCTGATGTACACGCCAGCCTTCACCACACATCCCTTTAGCCTAGCTTCACCCATGTTAACGCTCCTTCACAGTGCAGGTGATTCTGGTACCAGGAACCAGAGGGTCTGGGATCCCTTTCAGTTGGTGCAGCACAGGAAATGAAACTGTGCCAATGACTTTGTTCCATTTACAACATTTTCTAGCGCCGTCACAGGGAAATGAAAACTGTGGTGGCTTTGTGACATGCACTGGAAAACGTCACATAATGAAATCAGAGAATAATACTCGGATGACGCAAACCAGGTCTGTCATCTTGAGGTTTCCAATAATGTCTGTCTTTTCTTGTCTGCGTAGCATTCCTTATCTCTCAGAGGCATTAAAGGTCTATCAATAATTTTGTAATAAAGAGAAATGACTTCACATGTTAATAGTGCTTCAAAACATCAATCACAGATCACTGCACGTGTGTGTATGTGTGTATGTGTGAGTGCGTGTGTGCGTGCTTGCATGCGTGGTGCGTGCGTGCGTGTGTATGTGTGTGTGTGTGAGCGTATGTGTGTGTGTGTGAGTGCAAAGGCGTTATTTGTGTGGAATTGTATTTCACCATGTTGTGAATTTGCCATCAGCTTGGGGCAGTGTGTGCTTATTGGATTGTTCATAGACTGGTATATTATTCATCACCTGATGGAGAGTGACAGATGAATCTGTGTTTGTGTAGCACCCAGTGGTGGAGGAATAACTTCAATCTGCAGTGGAGGAATTCACATAGAAATGAATGTTATTACATTAAAATCTTAAAACAATGAGTTTGTACATTGCTGATCAAGCCTTGGCTAGCTTCTCTTTTTCACAACATACAAGGAATTGGTCAGAAGTCTGTGTGGTTGGATGTCTGGTGACCGTGAGATTAATTAAAAATGAGTATAAAATGGGACATTTGAAATTGAAGGTATTCAAACTTTAGGAAGCATGTTTCAGATCGATAACTTCTGAAAACCATCATCCGCTGAAGACACACACACATCAGAAATCCTACCATGGCCATAACAATTAAAAAACAATGTCCAACTGTTTGGTTTTGTTTGTGTGGCACACTGTAGAGCTAATCCGATGAAGATTTGTAGAACCACAACTGTGATCTTAGTGTATGGTGTTTGGTTTTTAAAAGTTACACCACCAACTCGTGTTGGAATATAGCTAACATATTGCTTACAATCGTTTGCCCAGATCTTTGTGTACACTGATCATTTAGAGAATGTTTCCTAAAAGAAAATGTGTGAATGGGGCCTTGTGCTTTTCCTAAGTGGTTGGCTTGAGTGACTGTCTCTTTAAATGCTAACGAGACACTTCTCACACAGCCTCAAATGAGGGCAGTGCTTGCTGGCAAGTATAGCATCTTGTTTCCATAGTAACTCTTGGGGGGGGGGGTAATAATTTGTTCCGGTCTATGCAGGCGACAACAGAATGGTATCAATGCATTAGCTCTGGTCCTTGCTTTATGTTGACCCGAGCTACAAAAGTCATCAGACATGAGGCGGTTCTGGAAAACGAGACTGTGTTTTGTGAGGAAGGAGGCACAAACTCTTTAAGGGTTGTGGAACGGCATGGCTTTTGATTTTTTTAAAAAGGCATTGGGTTGCCTTATTCCATTTAGTATTTTGTTTTGTTTGTACAGTATTTATATTTTAAATATTCAAAACATAAATGTTGAATATTTACCTTTTTAAATGATGCATTTGTATTGAATTTCATATTTAAATGCATCCTTCAGAATCTACCATTTTTATGTGATAACTTTGCCTAACAGAGCTTTTATTGTCAAAACCTGATCACACTTCTGATCCAAGATATGGAGGCTTGTCTTCTGTGTTAATGCACTTATACTACTCATACTTTTCAATGCAGGATATTTACTAATCGTATTTTTTTATCTTGTAAAAAAAGAAAAAATATATTAATGCTGCAAATTAACAAGTCAAAGACAAGAAGCAAAGATGATAGCAAGTTCAACTGATTCCTGCTGAGTTAAAAGGGAGTTACTGGACTCCTAACACATCTTGCACAGCATGGTGTGTGTGCTGGTAGTGTGTAAGATGCAAAGTGCATGTTATGTGCCTTCGAGCGTGTATCTTTGTGTATTTGTATCTCCTTTTCTTGTGTTCACTCAGCATGCCATTGTAAGTGACAGCTGGTGATTTCCAGCAACAACTGTTCAGACTGAGGAACCCCAGTGTGCAGCTGTAAATAAAAGCTCATTCTGATTTAAACAACTGAGCCCCCACACCTTCTGTCCTGGCTGGTAGTGAACAGAGCACCGAACGGACATCGTTGGCAACTGGCTGGTCGACACACAAAGCATTTAGCAGCTTAAGAAGTAAATATGTTCCCAGGAGTTGTGAAAACCAAATCAGCGCTAAGAGAAGCGTGAATGTTGGGAGGATCATCCAACTGGATGCAAAAGTTGCTTCACATCTGTGGGAAGTCTAAATAACCAGCTGTTTACTCACACAGTCACTATGGCAATATGTAATATCTGATGTAAATTTTAATGGTTAAGATTTTTTTCCCCATGCTGTAAAAAAGAAAAATCTACAGTATAATTACCACTAGAGGACTACAGCCCATAACTGAGAGAGTGAACTTGAAGTTGGTGCTTCATTAAGTTACACCTGACTACAATTAATCTGGATGCTTCCAAAGGAAACACACACATACACACACCTACACACACACACACACACACACACACACACACACACACACACACACACACACACAACCTCCGCTGACATCTCAGATGTAAAACAGTGCAGGATCCACATAGAATGCCAGGGAATGAATGCCCACCAGGCCTGCCTTAAACAGGCCGTGGCGATTCTGTTTAAATTGTCTTTTTTTCCTTTACCACATTTCTACTCATTCTGTTCCTCTTTTCTCATATTCCTGTCTTCACTGTCTTTTCCTTCCCTACAGGCTACAGACACTCTTGTCTTATGAGAACTCTAGATCTCAGTCCCTGCTTTACAATGGCTCAATATTGTATCATCTATCACTCTGCATAGAGCTACAGGCCGCGTCAGCCCCAACGGACAAGAATCCACATTTATTACAGGGGATGGCACCCTGCATGTGTGGTGGGAGAAGGGGACAAAAGGGAAATGAAGATGCCGTTAGACAGAAATGAAGATTCAGATGTGTCAGAAAGACAGACAGTCAAGGACAGTGGGAAAGGAGAAAGTGTGACAACTGAAAAAAAAAAGTATTTTCTGAGCTCGGAAGGGTAGCAAGAAAGATGAAAAGAATTGAAAGGAAATAAAATAAGAAGGGGGAAATAAAGATACAGTAATGCTAAAGAAGACTAATGAGCTCATGTGATGTGTATGACCATGACGGACATAATGCTTAAAGGCCAGTGCCCGGCTGTGTGCTTTAGGTGTTAGGTGCACGTTTGGTGCACCCCTGTGCATTTGTGCCTGTGTGTGTGTCTGTGTGTCTCTGTGTGTGGGTGTGCGTGAGTGTGTGTGAGGCTTCAGTAATCATCCATGTCATTCTGACTGATGACTGACCACAGCTGCTGTTTAAACATTTAAAATCTTTCAGGACAGAGGAGCAGAGGGAGCAGAGTGATGGTGAAAAGATGTGAAGAGAAAGACGGAGAGCAAAGAGGGTTGTAATGGACAAATTCAATCCAGCACAAGCAGAGTCACACCAACACAATGGCTGTCAAACTTTCCTTCCTTTGTTCACAGCCCTTACTGGAAAATATGATGTAACTCATTGTGCATCCAGAGTTTTCTTTTACAACAAAATTGTATTTTTATAATAAATCATCATATTGCAAAATCAAAAGCCATTGGTCAACTACCATTTTTGGATGTGGAAATATTTCCTGTCCTTTCTCAGAGAAAGAGAAGATTAATGTCAATCAATTTGTGTCCATTTAGAAAAGTCAACTGTATTTATAATTATATTGATATTCATCTTTATAAATAAAACTTGATTGATTGATCTATAATGAGGATCAGTCAGCTCTATTCCTAGAACCTGCAACCCACACTGCTGACTTAAAAGAGCCTTACTCACACACCCATTAATCCACTCCTGGATGGTTTTATACCAGGGCATGTCAACCCACAATGTGTAAATCAGCCGACACAGAGATGTTGAATGAACAGAATGAGTGGATTTATTATTGGATGCGTTGGAAGACTTGGTTCATTTATCAACATTTCAAGTAAAGTTTACATTTTTACTCATAAAATCATGAGTCATCGGGCAATGATTTGGCATCTCATTCGGGATATACCCCACCTTTCAACTGTAGACAGCTGAGATAGGCACCAGTAGACCCAAATAAGTGGCTGTAGATGAGACAACTGCAAGAAAAAGGATGGATCATGACTCATAAATAACATTTGAATTTTCCTGACGGGACCTCACAGACTGGATACGAAAACCCTCACATCGGATACAGGAAACACAGAGGACAAATAGTCAGAAAAGGCCAAGGTGGGACATGAGTTCTGACTTATAATTCTCCACCGTAAAGAATCACATTGACGACAAACTGTAGCATTTTGTAGAAAAATTAAATGAATTTATATTAGCCTAAAATATTACCCAGAATGATATTCGTACAGATTTATTGGGGTTTCTTTACTGCAAAATCAGGAAAAAAAGTAATATTTTTCTGAAAGATGGGTGGGTATGCAACTGTAAAAACTAGCCATAGTACTGTAAGACAGTTGTAAAGTAAATTAAATTCTAAATTGTTTAATTAATGGACAAAAGACAAAAAACACTAGACATGATTTTTATGCAATTCAAGGGAGAAAAAACTATATTCCCTGGGGAAATGCAACCATTCTGTGTTTCGTAGATGCTGGTGGAAATTGTTGGACTTTAGAAAACTAACAGGTGTGCGACACAATAGGAGGACGGGTGGAAGTGAACAAAAGTCACAAAGAGAGAGAGTAAAGGAAGTACGAGCTGAATTACAGTTGGGTTCACAAATAAATAAGAGTTTTGAGAGAAAAGCCCTGAGGGATAGAGGAGTGTGAAGATATGTGTGTGTGTGTGTGTGTGTGTGTGTGTGTGTGTGTGTGTGTGTGTGTGTGTGTGTGTGTGTGTGTGT
This sequence comes from Antennarius striatus, assembly GCF_040054535.1. Classification (NCBI taxonomy): domain Eukaryota; kingdom Metazoa; phylum Chordata; class Actinopteri; order Lophiiformes; family Antennariidae; genus Antennarius; species Antennarius striatus. Next base: position 8,429,629 of record NC_090787.1, read on the forward strand.
GTGTGTGTGTGTGTGTGTGTGTGTGTGTGTGTGTGTGTGTGTGTGTGTGTGAGAACCTGCCTCAGATAGTCTCTTCACTCCAACAGTCTGGATGCTCAACTGTTCTCAGGCCCTCCAATATAATTCACCCGTTCCACCATGTCAAGTTCTCCAACACGGCCCTGCAGGGTCCACCACGCCTCCATTTTTCCTCGCTTCCATATATGGGTGCCCTGTCCCCCTGCAGCGCTCAAAGGGATTATTATGTTTATGTCGGCGCTGCTCCAGTGACCCTGTGACTGAACAGGAGTTTGTGCTTTCATGTTCCATCAGTGTCAGATTTTTTGTGGATTTGTAAGAAAACATTGGAATAATATTTTTTGAAATACTGGGAAATGTACTCATTTGTTTCCCTTCTTTAGTTACAAATGACAATCACAACCTGTGGAGTTCGTTAATCCACTGAGGCAAAAATTCAGAAAATATACACTCCATGGGAGAGGTTAAAAAATCCAGTTTAAAAGAAAGTCTAGATTTTCATATACAAAATATAATAGTAGATGTTCAGATTTGATGCACCTAATGTTAAAACTTCTACATGGTGTGAAAAAAAGTCCTATAACTGCTCTCCACAAAATTTAATTTTCTGATCTTTAACTGTTTTGAAGAAAACTTATACAGTGTGTGTGACACACATACATGTAAGTATGTGCGTCATACACACACACACACACACACACACACACACACACACACACACACACACACACACACACACACACACACACACACACACACACACACACACACACACACACACATACACACGTAGAATCCATTCCTCACCCCTATTACCTACTTCATGATAGGAGAATAAAATATTTGACCCTTTCACCAGACCTGAACCAAAATTTAATGACTTCTTTCCCAGACTGTAACCAGTAGTAGTCTGTCGTATTAGTAGTCGGTACAAATCCATCGAGGTAAAATAATCCCGCATTTATCTGTGTGAAATGTGGCAATTAGTTCAGTAATGTTTGCATAATCCTGGTGACAACAAAACAAACCACCGACATATGGAAACAGTCTAAGACCTTTGGCAGAGGTAACCAGCAGGTTAGTGTACCCAGTCAGAGCACAGTCCAGCCCATAATCATAATGTCACAGTCTGTTCAAGGTGGGCCTTGTGCTTTGATTTTGCCAATTATTCCATTTAGAGTCCTTTTTGTAATGTATAGTCATGCCAGTGAAGTAAATTGAATCTGCAAGAGAAAGAGCAAAAGATTGAGACAAAGAGTCTGAAGAGAGAAAAAGGCAAAAAAAGAAAGAAAAGAAACACAAGGTCTTTAAATGAGTATGTAGAAAAGCGGCCTGGCATCAGAACAGACACGCCCCATCGCACAACAGTCGAGACATTAACTTCTTGACTCGCTTTTACCCCCTGCCATCACTCTCTCTCCCTCCTTTCCCTTCCTCCCATCTGCGCTGCCACTGCACCTGGCCTCTCCACTTTCTCTCACTGAATTTCCTATCTTTCATTCCTTTTCAACCTCCTCTCCTCATTTCTTTTTTTTGTTTGCACAATCGTAACGTCCTCTTCCTCTCTCCCCTTTCATTGGAACTGAATAGTTTTATCTTTCCTGTCTCCCTAAATCTGTTTTTTACCATCATCTGTGCTTTTGACATTCCCTTCTCTTCTCTCTCTTTCCATGTGATCTCTACATCTTATTCCCATACACTCAAAATGTCTTTATTTCAAATGGAAGCTGTTCCATTTGTGCCCTCCCTCCTCTTCCACCAAGGAGGCTCACTATATCCCCATTTTGGCCTAGAATGGGTGAGCCACGTCTGTGAACAGGGAGTCGGGACCGTAGGGTGACTCTCCAGAAAAATTCTGGAGGACTTTGAGACAGTAGCCATATGGTGGAGCATTGAGCGAACAGCTCCACACACTCAGACAGGAAGACAGCATTGCCTCTGACAGACGCTCAGTGTGAAGGAATGGATTGAGTCCCCTGTGGCCAGTGGGCAGGTCCACCACTCATTAGTTTCCCATGGGGATGGATATTATTCACAAAGCTGATCACTTGAATAAGTGTTTGTGTGAGTGTGTGTGGGGGGGGTGTTGTTCATTGGATTCAAGTTAAGTAGAGTTACGAAAAGGATTTAGTGCACCAAGAGGAAAAAAAGATGTCAATCCTTTCCCACCAACATTTCCACAATAAAAGAAGCCCTAGTAATCTGTGTGGTTTGCTTTTCCTCCGCACCTCAACGTTCTGGAAAATTTATTCAAATCAAACTGAGGATATTTTTGCTCCTGGTGTCCTGTTGTTGCTTCTATTGTATTGTATTGTAAAGAAAAGACAATAGCAAAAGCCTGAAGAGAACATCTGAAGGAAAGAAGACAGATTTTTTTGAGTCAGTGTAGAGGATGACCGTGGAAAGGATGAGATACGTTCACATCATCAGCCACAAAGAATACAACTACTCTATGATTAAATTAATAAAAGAATCCTAACACAGATAAATTAAGGGATTAACCGTTTTCTAATATTTATTCTGGCACATTTGTGTGTTTTACATGTGATCGCAATTAACATGAAATATGTTTCTGGGTTGTTTTTTTAAATGTATGTCTGTATATATGTAAAATATATACATTAATGTTGTATTTATACTGATTGCCCTTTTGTTAGCTTTTTTTCAAATAAGAAACAATTTTACATTCATTTATGCAACTGATTCTAGCCTAGTCATTGTGTTCCTCATCACTACACACACACACACACACACATACACACACACTGGCTAAATTAAAAAGATTAGTCACTTTTGACAACTTAAGTGTGCTTGTTCGGCTTACTCATTACAATCTGAGTTCGTGCAAAAAACTATTTGCTTCTAGTACAAAGCTTGCTGTTTTGTCCATTTGAGTCACCGGATGTAATGCATCCCTATTATTACATTACCATTGCCTTTCCAGTCATTATAAAAAAACATATTGTGTGCTTTTTTTTCTTTTCTTAAATGCAAGTTATGTTTCAATAGATTGCATCAGAAATGTTTTTTTGATTTACTGTCCACATGTTCTGAAAAGACAATGACAGATATTGGAGGGCTCACTGAACCCATACAATTACTATGTCTTCTTACTTTAAGATTACTTTCTGAACTGCTTTATTCTTATTAATGTAATTAATTTTCTTTCCCCGGTTACCCAATCATGCACTGCCATTTTATTCTCTGTGATCAAATTACAGCTATGGGAAGTGGATATTTAAATTTAAAGTCTTTTGTGGCATTTATGCATTTCTCATTGAGATGACATTATGGATAATAGAAAGTGAGTTGGGAAAGCGATGGGAAATGACATGGCCAGCTGGTCCCCAGCTGGACTGGCACTGGGAATGGTGGGATTCACAGTTAGCATTTTAATCTGCAATAAATCACCAGGGTACCACAGCCAAATGGAAAATGAATTTTATTTTGTCTTCATGTATGTGGGATTGGCAGGGTCCGAATCATTTAAAATTTTTGGCACATTCAATTTTATGAATTACTGTTATGTAGAGATCAACTACTACAGATTCTACTATAAAATGTCTTTGGATCATTACAATACTCAAGCAGTCTGCCAAAGCACCTCAACAATTTGTGATGATTCCAAAGACATTGCTAAAGAGTACGGACTAATTTATTAAGGAAAATAAATATTTTGTTCATTTAAGATGTTCACTGTGTCGGAATGGATGATCTCATTGAAGCAGTGAATCCTAAGTGATGCACATGAGTTGTTTTGTTCAGAAAAGGTTTCTCAATGTTTGGAAAAAAGGGAAATAAAATTTTGACTTGCTAGCTCCTTTCACATCGGGCAGCGCTGTTGTCTGACAATACAGACAACAGCGCTGTTGTCTGTTGTCATGCCCAGAGTGTACCCCTCTTCTCACCCATGAGTCCGCTAGGATAGGCTTCAGCAACCCCCATGACCCACAAAAGTAGAAACACCAGTTCAGAATATGAATGAACGAACGAACGAACGAATGAACGAACAAACGAACCAATGATTGCACAGGGAGAAATTACAATTTACCAGTGTAGTATTTATGCAGTAGAAGAAAGTTGATTGTCGACATTAATGCAGCAGATTGTGGGAAGTGAAGGAAGACTTTCTGTATCGTGTTTCATTCAGGGATTGAAATCCAGTCATAAACTTCTTGTATTGCCCTTGGTGATAAAAGTAACTCTTGAATCCCAAACTAATGCTGCACTAGCAGCCTCATTTGCATGTGTAAAATCTTTGTGCATTAATGTTGTTTTGACACTCTCGTGGGCTCATATTGGGTCGAGAATAACGACACCAACTGTGCTCTCTAAAAACAACCAAACTCTACCAGCTACCAGCTTTCTTTCTGTGGTGAAACATCAGACACAACACCACAGTTTCTTGACAGAAGACAAAACTTTGTTTCGAGGCTATGTTTGATATTTCGGCCCAAATTCAGACCCAGATACCAGACTGTAGTATTAAGGGAGTTTATCTTCAGTGAGGAGTAAGAGGCTGGTTAGGGCAGACGACTGGTGGAGGGATTCTCAGCGCCCCACTGAGCCTTGGCTTTTCAGAGACCTGCATCTGTTGAAACTTGGCTCTCGATGTCTCAAGTAGATGGCTGGCACTGCCTTCCTGAACACATGGAGATCTCTATAAACAAACAAGAAGCATTACTGACAGGAGGAACAATGCTAGTAACATATAACTATTACCGAAGATGCTCAGAATCTGGCATGGTAAGGACAGACAGAAGGGGAGAAGAAGAAACAGGAAATGAGCACTTGGGAAACCAGTTTCACATCTATCACTTTCTGTTTTTCTTTCTACGAATTTTATGACGGAAGTCCTCTAGGAATCTTTCAATTTTTCTAGAAAAATGTTTTAAAAAACATTAGAATTTCTTTGAAATGCATCATAAACATCTGGTGACAATGCAAATGTATGTTTATATTTGTTTTAAAGATGAGTTCAGCATCTCAACAGCTTTTCATTTCCAGCATGTTTGGATTGGTTTAAGTCCCATTTCTCACGTTTCAGAAAACATTTCTGATAATGTTGAGTGCTGTACATTACAATAAAGTCTTCTTACAAGTAAAAAAAAAAAAGATCTGGAGAGTATCAGACAAACTTGAAAGTACTTATGTTGCCACACAGCCAAGAAGCCACGTAATTTTTAAAAAATAATGATATAAACTTACGTTTGCTAGAAGTGATGTGGATCTTTGTCTTACCCATCAGTCAAGGACAAAATAACAGCAGAGGCAGAAATTTCGTACCCAAAATGTCATAACGGCTTGTTTAAGTAAATGAATGTAAAACATTTTAACAGAAGTAGCAACAGTAA